>NC_134458.1:184048145-184288145 GCF_047948215.1 Lycorma delicatula
GCATCCACTATCTAGTATTCAAATCCGTATAAAGCAACTAATTTTAACATACCGCTTAGTGAAATTTGAAATTATATCTAGTACTCCTAGATATAATAAAATGTATAATATAGATAAAATATAATTTTCATTAAATATTATTTCTAACCACAAACATGAAGAAGCAGGTAACTAAAATTATTTTCAACCGGATAATTCTAAATTTAGAGCGTTTTCCTATTACTGAATATTTTCTTTAATCGTATGTATTCTCAAGTTTTGATTTCCTTGATATAAAGGATCTTAAACCTTTTATAAACTCCAAAATTCGAAGGGGTGATACATTTTTTGACAATCGACAATAATTAGCAGGAAAGTAAAGTGCCTTGTCATATGTCGATTACCCTAGCTGTAACAAAGGTATCTTCTCGCCCAGCTGAATGCACGAAAGTAGTATTAATAGTGCCCAAACTCTATGGTTTGCCTCTAACTAGTCCACTTATGAAAATAATCCATTGCTTCAAGCGCCAATTCAAGTTGGCAGCTTTGGTGCATTGGTGGGGGAAGCTGTCTGCGTACTGGACTTTGGCAACATGAAAATCGTTTTTGATGAAAAGAACTAATTCTTTTTTTATTGGGCCCCATATTCTAGGGGTGATACAAGAGTGGCGATATGAAGGTAGTCTGCAGCCGTCCAATGCGATAGCTATAGATACGCATGTGTGTGTGTGTGTGTGTGTGTGTGTGTGTGTGTGTGTGTGTGTGTGTGTCTGGTGCGATACTACCGGAGAGTACGAATAAAAGAACTCAAGTAAGCAGATGATTACTATTATGTAAGCTTGATAGATAAATGCTTGATAAAAGGATATGTGACTTTTTTCATTGTTCGCTATACTGTATTTCAAACGGGAGATGCAAGGATGCGTATGTTGCTCGCATACTAAAACTCAAACGTATACGTATAAAAATTTGTTTTGAAAGCGCACAGATGCATATTTTTCAAAACCATATACGTTTTATTAAAACAATTTACTTGCCACATCTTTATTTTTACATAAAGAATATTCTGAGCACAAATGTACGTGCGCTGAATGAAATGGCTTATGGCTTCAGTAAGGTAAAACGAAAAAATAAGTCTTATGATATATGAAACAAAAATAAAAAAAATCATTTTTAATACATTTTCTATAATTCTATACTACAACGCCATATCAAAATAAATAATTAACACGAACAAAACGAAAAACGAAAAACATTATGTATATAATGATACGGAACAATTCTACCATTAAAGAAAATAGAATATCTAACTCATAAATAGGATACTCTTGCTTTTCTTCCTGAGTACACACATTTTTCTCCTATGTTCTTTCTTCCTTAACTTTCCGATGAAGTTACACAAACAGACTAGTACACCAAGAACAAACAAACCCACCATACTGACGTACACTCACTAAAGTTGGGAAAACTTCCTTTTTTTATATTTATAAAACGGTAGCAAACATTTACACCCGAACAGTATCGTAAGTATTTAACAATTACTGAATGTAATACATTCCCGTTCCAGTTTGAAAATTAAAAAAAATTATAACGTTTGAAACATATGAAATCAATAATGATTTAATAAAAAATCTGTTATTTTTCTTTTTTTTTATATTTTTCTTCTTTTTTTATACCTAAAAGTATTATAACAATTTAAATAACCGGAAAACCGTTCTTTATTATATTATATAAGTAAATTCATATGAGAAAGATATTTCAAATTAATTACTAAAGATTCTTTACAAAAGTATTTTGAAAATAAAATTAATAAATCGCACATATTTAATAAATAGAAAATGAAGCACCTTATGAATTAAATTAATAATCTTATTGTCATTTCCGGGCAAGAGGATTTGGGAATAAAAAATCACATACATTTAAAAAAATTTTTATTTACTCTTTCTTAAGATGAGCAGAACTAATTTGCTGAAATAATTAAGGGTAGATCAAAATTTTAATTTTAACATTCTACGAATTTAGTTATCGATAAATTTTGTTCGAAATATAGAATTGATATTTGTAAAATTAATTTTTTTAGTCATCCTTTTTCTAATGCTTCTTATTTAATAAAAACCGTGTAATTCCTTTATATAAATATATATCCCAAAATGAACAGATATTTTTAATTTGCCGCCATTTTTCTAACGGTTAAACCAGAGGAGAGATTTTTATATGCTGTTATCAGTAAATATTGGGGTTAAGTTATGAAAAACTACACACTTGAACAGACGCGTAAAAAAAAAATATGACGAGTAAATAACGAGTTTTCGAGAAAAAAAATCATCTTTAGCGTGATTGATGGCAATGAGGCACATTTTCTTCTTACTGGCTTTTTCAATATATAAAATTGTCGAATTTGGGAATCAGAAAATCCAAAAAAGATTGAACACCTTCTTATGCAACCTGGACGAGTCACAGTTTGATGCAGATTTTGGGCTAGTGGTTTGATTGAACCTTATTTCTTAAAGATTAAAATGGAAATGCTGTTACCGTCAATTGAGTTCGATATCGTAAATGATTTCAAACTTTCTACGGCCTAAAATTAATGATATGGATGTGGAAGAATGTGGTTTCAAAATGACGGTTCAACATGTCACACTGCCAATGAAACCATGCAGTTATTGCAAGAAAACTTTAATAGTCGTGTTATCTTGAAGCGAGGTGATGTGAACTGGCCGGCAAGATCATGTGACTTGACGCCACTGGACTTTTTTCTTTGGGATTATCTATCTAAAGAAAAAAAGTATAGATCAATAAACCGCAAACAATTGAGGGCCTCAAAGAAGAAATTCGACACAACATTGCTGAATTTCCCAGCAATTATGCCAAAATGTTTTGGAAAATGTTGTCAAAACCAAGGGTAGAGCGTTCATTTGTAGGTGTTTTGTACACATAACCTCCATGTCATTACTTCCTAATAAAGCAAAACTATTTTAAATCATCAAACAAAAAATGTATTTTATTAAAAAAATTAAAATATTAGCTCATTTTGGGACACCTTTATATGAAATTAAATGATTGTACATTCCTTCATATCTCCAGTACTATTAATCAGACAGAGCTTTGCTTAGACGTAACTATTTCATGTGAAACTACAATTTAAAATAATATTCTATGTTCAAGCGTGATCCGATTGACGAATCAAAATAAAAAACGTTCTGCGGTTTACACCTTAGATAAATCTTGGATAGCGATATAAAAATTATCGTAGGAAACTATTTGATCTTATATTCTTGTACAAATAACTTATACAAACACTGTTAAACCTATTTTGTAATAGTATTAGTATACAAAAACTGAACATATATACAATCTTCAGCTTCATTAAGAAGATCTAAAAATGTATTTGAAAAAAATCTAAATCCACAAAATTAAAAATAGATTATATCAAATAACTTCTATTAACAGTAATAACTTTTGAACAGTTTATCATTCAGTTAGGTATATCCTTACAGCCTAAAATTCTGGATATGGGTACGACATAGGAACTCTGCACCCGTCCTTAGATAGTTCTACTAACATGCCGGAAAAAAAGTGATACATTAGAAGAATCACTTCTGTTGAACTATCTAGATTAGCTGATCAACCCAAAATCATCGATCAGTAATGTGCTGCGGAAAAAGATGGTGCCCAATACTTTTTCCCTGTTTAGCCTCCGGCAATTACCGTCAGTTATTACTTCAGAGGATGAATGAGGATGATATGTATAAATGGATATGAAGTGTAAGTCTTGTACAGTCTCAGGTCGACCATTTCTGAGATGTGTGGTTAATTGAAACCCAACCACCAAAGAACACCGGTATCCGCGATATATTATTCAAATCCATATAAAAGTTCCTTTACTAGAACTTGAACTTTGGAACTCGCGACTTCAAAATCAAATGATTTACGAAGACGCGTTCACCAGTAGACCAACTCGGTGGGGGGTGCACAATACATAGAAGGAGTTGTCCAACCATTCTCTAAATTGGGTTGTTTGTCTCGAACTACGATTAATATGTTCATGTAAAATTAGTACGGAGAATTATTTCTACCCGACCATCCGTCCCTCTTCCGTATATCTCGTCTCTTTTCCCCCTTTTTGGTTTTTGGAACTAGGTCGGTCTCTGGCTATGTCTCCTAGGGATAACCAACTGGAGCTTATACCGGCGGTGTAATTGGAAATCGCAAACTCACTAAATTTATTTGCTGTTTCTCATTCAATTGAATCTAAAAATAATTTACTGTTACTGAGAAGTTGAATTACTGGAATGCATTTAATTTATAAATTAAAATAAAATGTTTTAAATATGTATGAATCTGAAAATTGAATACTGTATATTTCGATAAGTATTTTTCCTACATTTCCACAAAATTAGATTTTTAAAATACTTATTATTTTTTTTTTTTAATTAGCAGAAACAGAAAATGAAGTCTTACAATATAGTGCATTTATTTCATTCTAAGATATTTAATATTTTTCAATTATAAAATTTAAAAATAACTTTTACTTTTTTGTGACGTCATCATCAGAAACAATTTTTTTAATATAAAAATTAGACGTTGTCGATGAGTACTCATCACTTTTTAAATTACGAGTGTATTAAAAATAAAATATAAAAATCTTTTTTTTTATTGATATATAAATTAAATGTATAAAATTAAATGAATAACGTTTATTTTAATAACAAATTTAACATGTCAAACCTAGATATTCTAATTTCTATCTTTATTTTTAAGAAACAGATTCGCAAAAAGTTAAACATTAATATTATTTGAATATAAAAGCTGACAACACAATTGTAGGACTTTCCCATCACGTTAACCGCGTGACGGTAAAGTCCTACAGCTGTGGGTTGTTTCTGATGCACGGCTTACACGCATATACACAAAACTTAATTTAAAATATTTATCATTTTATTTAAATAAATTTTTTCGCTTATTTAATTAAATGATTCTAATTAAAGCGCGCGCGCATACCGTATTTAATTCGCGCAAGTGCGGTGGTACTAGCGGCGACGGTTGGCAATAACTAAACTAATGTAATTTCACAATTTACAATCGAGAAATTTCGCTTGTACGGTCGGCAGACTGGTGTAGCCGCGAGTCTTAATGCACTAGGTACCGAGTCAACCGGGCGATCGAGTTCGAGACTCAGATTGACCGAGTTACATTTTTATACTTTCAATAATATTTATTTATTCAACTCTACCGCTCACCTGTGATGTAGCAACCTAGCGGACGACTACAACAGTATTTTTTGGGGTGGATTTGCGGTTTTGCAAATATTGTTATTTTTTAACTGTTAAAAAATGTGCCTAAGAAAAATATGACCTTAATTAGGCTAAATATCGAGATACCGAGGGAGAACTTATTCTACAGCCTCACCTCCTTGACCTTTTAGGTTGAACATTTAATGACATCAATGCCCCATATATAGAAGTAATCTGACCAAGTTTGGTAAAATCGGTACCTATATTGCTATCGTTTGGTGAAATCACCTTATATCTAGAGATATAAGGTGATTTAGAGTCCAACACTGAACACACATACATACGAATATTAAGATCCGGAAAATTTCCATCCGGTTTTTTGGGTTCCTTAGGCTTCAAAACGTCAAGATCCGGTGAAAACCGCATATACCCGAATTGGACCGATTACAATACTTTCCCTTCTTTAGCTACAACTCTGCTATAGCGCTATTTAGGCGGGAAAGTAATTGTTAAATAATTTTAATTTTCACAATATATCAATTATATATTCAAATATTGTTTTTATGAATTTCATTATTTAGTATAATATATTTTTCCAATTATTTATTCCTTTATTAAAAATATTTTAACTTTTTTTTGTATGAAAACTACGTTTTGAAAAAGTTTGTTTTTTTAAATTTATTTTAATTACGAGTTTAGACTTGTATAAATTAGTTTATTATTCTTCTAATCTTTTTTTATCATTTTTAAAAATTAGCTTTTTTTCTTACATTTTTTCGTTTTATTTCTTTTTTTTATTTATTATTTAGGCATTAAACAATTTAATAATATCGTCGTCCTTGATAAAAAGGATTTTTTTCAGGATTTTATTATTTTAAATATATTTATTTCTATATTTAAATTAAATATTACTTTTTAATTTTAATGACATATTAAAAAAAAAAAAGGACTAGCATCGAAAACGAATTTTTTAATGTCTTTTTTAAAATAATTTTTCATATTTCCTTTGAAAAAAGTGTTTTTTCCCCCAAAAAAGTGAAATCAATTCATAAATAAATGCATTTATTCATTTATACAAGGAGTGAATATAAAAACTTAGAGAAAAAAGAAGATTGCCCTAAAGTAATACTCATTGAGGCAATGAGGACAAAGATATTCAAATATTGAAACTTACAAGTAAAAGAAAAAAAAAAGAGATGACTGGAGAGTACAGAAAAGCACCAAAGGGGGTCATTACAAGTAAGGTTAAAAGTATAAGAAAAAATTACTTTTATATTTAATTAATAACTTAAAAGTAGAATTAAATTATTTATTTGTTAGTGATGTTACATAGGATGAACTACTTTAAAAAAATGTTGAACAAATTCAATAAATTACCAGAGATATTCAACAAAAACATTAAAGCGTCAGGTATATAATATTTCATCTTTAAAAAATTAATACGAAAAATAAAAAGAAAGCACCGGAATAAGATTTCCAAAAAAAAAAATTAAATTAAATTATACGAGGTATTTTCAAGCAGGATATTCCGCTTCTAAATCTAAATAAATTATTACACAGAATCTTTTATTATATCCATACAAATAAAACCTTTAATACATAAAAAAAAAAATTACTGAAGTCTTTAGTAAGTAAAATGTGTGTTATAACTTCCGGTAAATTGTAGACATTGCACAGATCATCTGATGGTTGTCATAAATAAATTAGCTTACATGATATCACGTGACTGTACGAAGCCGTAATTCAGTTTACTACTATCATCTTCCTTTATTTTCTCTTACTCTCTAACTTTTCTTCCACCTTCTTATACATCTCGCTCTTTCGCTTTTCACGTTAACCAAAACAGTTTACTTTATAATCGTTAGGAATATATAAACAATAAATATATAACATCCAAAATATAGGCCTATAGTAAACTTTTAAAGGATTTCATGCAAATTTATATGCATGCATTTTTATTTTTTGTTTGATTTTCCTTCAGGTTTTTTTTATTAGTCCTTCAGTTTAATGAACTGTCCTTTCAAATATATTTACATATTAGAACAAATTTATCTTACTATGTACACGTCTGTTTAACTCATTATTTCACAACAAATGGAATACGTAAATTTGTTACTTTATAATAATTTATCCCAAAGATTCTCATCGCTATAAAACATGTACAAGACTTGTAAGCACAAGAAACGGTAATCAGATTTGTTTTCTCTGGATGTAATGTTGACTATTATCCAAATACTATAATAAATAAAGACGAAGTGTTATTTATAGGGATGAATATTTTCTACATGCCACGAGCCAGTTAATTTATATGGCAAATCTCTTGACTATTAAGAGAATTTTTCATTATGAATTGATAACAATAGTACAATAATTTTCAATGGAAAATAGACTACATAATTTATTTTTATATATTTTTTAAATAATATTCAGCGACTTATTTAATTATTTATCATGATACAGTTATTATTACTTTAAAAAGAAATAAAAAAATCAATTACCGTTAAATAATAATGAATTGCTGAAATGGATTATTTAAAATAGTTTTTATAATACGAAGGGAAATAATTTCTTAATAGATAATTATTATTAATATATATTATTTGATCTTTTAATGGTATTTAACTATTATAGACTATCATCAACATCTTTTACTTATATTAACTTAACGTTTCCTATTTTAATATTTTAAACAGCAGATTTACTGTCTTTCTTCTTTTTTTTTCATTTAGCTACCACTATTTAGAGTAGATTAATGCGAATAAGTATTATTAAATACTTCCGCCAGTACACAAGTTTTTTCTTAAGCAAGTAGTGCCAGACCATAAAACTTGGTTTTTTGAATTATTTGTTTTAAATTGCATTGCATCTTATGAATTTCAATTATTAAATTCTCTGTTACATATTATTATGAAAACTTAATAAGTACAATTTGATCTATTCTATTATTATTCATCTTTTTTTTTTCTTGTTTTTTGATATTTCATTAATATACTTCTTTTAAAATCGTTATGTTACGCGGAGTGTACTATTATTTTAAAATTAATATTGCGTTTTATGTAAATTTTAAATTGTTACTTACCTCTCAGCAAAACAAAAAAAAAAGTAATTTAGGACATAAATGCAAGTTATATGACAAATAAATATTATGTATCAATATGTGTGTGTGTGTGTGTGTATATATATATATATATATATATATTCCAATATTTTTTATTAAGACGAAACCTAATCGCATTTATTTAGACAAGCTCGTAAATGTAATCAGCAGAAGCCTTGAAGAGAAAAAATACTGTTCGGCAGTCTTCTTAGACATTCAACAGGCATTTGACAAGATCTGGCACCCTGGCCTTTTGTACAAATTGAAGAAGAGCCTTACTCAACCACATTACCTTATTCTACGCGGCTACCTAGAAGGAAGTTTTTGTCAGGTGAAATATAACCAGGAATTGTCCATGTTCTTTGAAATCAAGTCGGGGGTTCCTCAACGCTCTGTTCTGGGGCTTGTATTACAATCCATTTTTTCTGCAGACCTTCGGACTAAACAGACGTGGTCACTGTCGCTTCCTTTGCGGAAACAGCCGTTATCGCTGTTGATGCCAGCTCAACTATATCATCGACTAAATACAACTGGATCCTACAATTTTAGTGGGATTTAATAAACAGGTAGTTGAGTACATGGAAAATACGCAAAATGAACCACGTGACGTTCGCGATGAGGAAAGGTGACTGTCCACAGGTCTACTTTGATGGCGTTGTAATTACGCAAACTGTGAGTGAGAAGTCTACAACTTGACCGTAGACTAACGTGAAATGTTCATATAAGAGAGAAAAGAAGGAAACTTGAGATAAAGTTCAAGGAAATGGACAGAGGTTCTCAATTATCTCTGTCTACTAAAATGCTACTCAACAATTCTAAAACCGATCTGGACTGATGGAATCCAACTTTGGGGTACTATGGACAAGTCCAATGTCGAAATCTTATAGCGTTTTTAAAATAAAGTAGAGATGTACATAACAGAGGCACCTTGGTTTGAAAAAAAACAGTGAAGTACAGGAATATATAGGTTTACGACACGTCCGGGAGGAAATAAAACTTTTCAGTTCAAAATACGAACAGCAACTTAACAACCACGTGAATCACATAGACATCAATATCCTTGAAAACGGGGGTGATGTTAAAAGATTAAAATGGCTACACGTTCTGTACCTTAGTAACTCTATAGAGTTTTAAGTGTAACTTCAGCTTTTGATTGCTGTACATTATCTATTCGACTTTTATTTTCAAATTTACTGCATATTCTTTTTCTTCTCATTGTTTTTTGGTTTTTCTTGCTATTTATGAATTCTTTTATATTGTTTTCTTTTGTTCTACTGTTAGGTGTTAAATATGTGGTGCTTCCCACAAAAGTTCTTTGTAATACTAGTGTGTAAATTTTGAGGAGTCTTACTGGGAACTCCTTATCAGATGTGATTGCGAGTGAGATACATTGAATACGATGAATTACTTCCTAGTCATGGAAAATACTTCAAATCATTAAGATGGGAATCGAACCCAGAACATTCGGTCAGTCAGAAATGAATTAAACCTTCACGCATTTTTTTATAATCCACCAAAGTAATTACTGTAAATTTGGAATTTTATGTATGCTAATAAAATATTACTACTAATAACATAACATGTTTGTATTTTTATATATTTTATTCTGATCTCTATTCTAATATTAATATACATTTTGTCCCTATAAATTAACTTCCTCCAGTAATTGAATTAAAAATAATTTCTGTTATTAGGAATATCAAAACAGACAAAAGTGTCAGACTGAGCAATTTCTGTGACCATTTTTCAGCCATATCACAGCTGTTATAAGCCGATTTGATTAAATAAGGTGTAATTTAGCTAAAAATAAAAGGTTTAACCTTTTCTTTAATAAAATAAAATTCGTTAAAACAAATATTTCGGAGCTATTAATGATTAAAAAATTTAAATGCCGTAATTTTGGAATTTCAAAATTAAAATTTATTTATTTTGTATATGTTGTTCGGTACATTTACGCCAAATTTCATTTAAATATCTCAATTCATTATTAAATTATCAATTTTTAATAGAAAAATACAAAGTAGCGGTCAGAGGAAACTGAAACGGTGTAGGATATTTTCCACATGAATTCTTTTTGTTGTACGAGTATATCATACCTTCCCGGATATTCTGTATAATATAATATGCTAGTGAAAGTCTTGAACAGCTAATTCTAAAAAGAAGTATCAGTGAGTATTCATTTACAAAATTATTTTATAGGCCATTTTCAAAATGATAATTCGTATTCGAAAGTTCTCAGGTTCAAATCCTAATAAAGGTTACTTTTATTTGGATTTGAATTCTAGATCGTAAATATTGGTGTTCTTTTAACTCAAAGGAAGCTTCCCACACCCAGCGGCTAAAAATCCGGCATGACTGGTCGACCCCCCCCCCCCCAGGTAGGATCTTCTGTTGCCTGCCTCAAATCTCCAGCGGACGGTAACCAGGCCCGACTATGTCGTTCCCAGCCCGCTGACCAGAGACCGCCGGGTCTCGGTCATTAGCATTGCCTGCGTCTAACCACGGGAAGGGGAAGTACCAGGCCCGGCTATGCCATTCCCAGCACCTCCCTCCCACCAAAGCCGTGGCTTGGTCTTAACGTTTTCTCCACCTACTGTCCCCTGGAGTTCCCACCCGATCATTGTTGGCCGCACACCTAAGCATGCGACCACTCACGGATGGGGCTGTCCATCTTTCCCTACTCTGATATCATCTAGAACCCTCTTCTCCTCCCCTCCATCACCTTGGCGGTGAGGACTTCGGTCGCGAACGTCTCAAACTTCCTCCAGTTAGACTCCGACAGTAAAATAAATGTTAAAAGATTCTCTACATGAAGCGTTGATCCCAGCCGTTCTTCTCTGATTCTGTCATTCATTACACACAAATATGGTGTGTTCTCCGTCATTCTCCCCGTCACAATACATGCAACGGGAGAGGACCTTCTATGGAATATACAGGTAACTTTCAAAAGCACCGTGCCCCGTAAAATATTGAGTCACGTAATAACCAAGCTCACCGTGCCGCCTGTCAAGCCAAAGGTCAATATCCGTGACAATTCGTTTGGTACAGCCTGCTTTAGTTGTTGAGTTTTAATTAACCACACGATTTAGGAGTAGTCGATCTGAGTTTGTTCAAGACTACAAATTGACTAGTACAGTTACATTACACTAAAATGTCGCTAATGACTTTAATTGTTGATGCAACTATAAATAAAAAAAATGATAATTTAGAAGAATTACTAATTTTTTTTTTTTTTGAGTGGTTTATGAAATAAACTGTTTTAATTTTATTTAAGAAATATATTCATTTTCCTGCAATGACGATAAATCGTCCGTAAAACTTGTTGATAGTATTATGATTTAGTATTTAATTTTAAATATCAAATACATATAAATATATTTACATAATATATATATCATTTTTTATAAATATAAATATATATTTTAATGAGATATATATTTTATTATGTAAAGGAAAAAAATAAATAAATATTCTCCATTCATTTCTGTAATTCTACGTGCAACCAAATCCAGTTAAAGGACTTAAATGGAGCGTCTTAGACATATACTATTTTTGGCGTAATACGTTTTACCTTAATTTAGACTGTTTAGTTGTGTTTTTATCGTAAGATACTGAAATAAATATCAATTTCTATGAATAATTCTATATGTAAATATTTATACATTCATAAAATTTCTAACCGTAAAATTCATTAAGAAGATCAAAGATTCGAACGTCATTTAGAGCTTTTGTCTCTGAAACCTTGAATTAAATTCCTTTGGTTTTCCCTGTCATTTATAAGTAAATACTTCTGAATGCAATTTAATACCACTGATGTTATTGGATTTATGTAAGTAGATCTAACCTACGCAAGAGCAGATTTTGTTTTGAAGTATTAAGCGCTCGCTTTTCCTGCAGAATAAAAAAATCAGTTGTTATTATAATATTAAAATTACTAACATATTTATTTTTCTTTACGCAAAATAAATAGTTTCAAAATGCTGACCTCCGTGGCCGAGTAGGTAGCGTCTTGGCACTACCTACAGAGATCCCGGGTTCGAATCCCGATCAGATATGGTATTTTTTCATACGCTACCAATTTTCATCGGGCTAATAACCATAGATGTTGATGCCCGCTCTTCATAAAAAAATAAATAAAAAATATAATAAATTAACTATACCATGATATTTTAAAACAGAATTTTATTACATTAACAGTCCGATGAACAAATAAAGATATCAGTAGTCAGAATAATTTTAAACGATTGGTTTAAAATTTTATAATATTATAATATACTATTAAATAATAATATTATATATTATTATAATATTATTATATATAATATTATATAATTATTTTATAATATTATAATATTTATAATATTATAAATCTATAATATTATGCATTGACAACCGAATTGTATTTAAACCATTCGCATAGAAGAGGTATTAGAAAAAAAGGAATTAACAACACAGCAAAAAAATATTAAAAATTTGCAATACAAACGCAAAATCGGTTAAAACGTTAAGTTTTTTTTTATTCATTGGTTTCCGTAATCAGTAATCTGGAAAAATAAGAAACTCGGATTCTAAGTTCATAAATAGAACATTTTTTCCTGCAGTTAATCTAAATGTAAATTAAATCTTAAAATCTAAATTATTTTATGTTGCTGTTATAATTAATATGCAATCTTCAAAATTTACCTTTATATTTGTCAGTTTTTAAAACCGATAAAAATGTATAGGTGCTCTTTTTTTTATCAAATTCCTTCAGATAAAAACTTTAATATTTTTTAAAACAGATATTTATTTATCTTTCATTAAATTTTTCTAAAATATTTTTTTTTATATTGAGGCTTCCACCCAAAAATCCATTAATAACTTAAAACAAATTTCAATTTTTGTAAAATTTATTTATACTTTATTTCAATAACCATTTATAAATAATTCATAATATTTTGAGATCCGTCTATGTACTGAATCAACTACACAATAAAATCTACAAAAATATCTAAATAATAAAACCAATAATAAGTTATCGTAAAAATTTGATTTTTCAATGAATAATATTACCATATTGCAAGTAGAAAATAATATTACTTATGCAAATAATGCTGTATGGATTGCAAAAGATCAAAAACCCTCTGCCGTATTATTACGAAAAGAAAATAATTTTTATTAATTTTTTATTTATTTTTATTAAACTCTTTTAAATATAGGTATGTCATATAAAAGAAAATCTGACAACAAACTTGTAATACTTTCCTGGAATTGGTTATTTATTCTGATATAACAGAATAATAATGATACACGAAAGAATTTACCTAAGATTTTTTTTTTTTGGGTGGAGGTAAATTATAATGAAATTTCATTATAAAATTAAATGTTTAAATAAACCAAAAACAGTTAAAAAAATCGTTATTGTTATTTTTTCTACCCCACCACCAAAATCATCTTCCAAGAAAATTTGTAGATTTTTCTACATGTATTATGATAAATGGAAGAAAATTAAAAAAAGTCCACTGAAAAATGTACAACCAATAGAAAGTTACCTAAGATTTCTTTATTTGTGGTGGCAGGGGGTGAATTATGATGAAATTTTATTGTAGAATTATTATTAAAAGTTTAAATACAACAAAAAAGTTTTAAGAGATTAAAAAAATTGGTATTTTTAAACTTTTATCGGCTCCCTCACACCTAACATTGCCCCAAAAATATTTTTTGGGAGTCATTCGCACTACAACTACGCCTAAGATGACATGAAAAATAGGTTAAATAATATACAATAAATAAGAGAGCTTTTTTCGATTTTTGGATAAGGGGAGAATTTAGGGGCCAAATTATTTGAAAAATGGTAAGTTAATCTTCCACACATGTTCTCAGATTAATATAAAGTGATATATGTTTGCAAAATTTTAGGAAAATTTACTCTAAAAACCTATTTACCATCTCTGGAGATACTGACCCCAAAATGTTACAAATAAATTGTCCCATATACAAGAATCTCTGTATTAAATTTCACCCAAATGAGTTTATTTAATATTATTAAGCTTCAACACATCAACACACCTACATAAGTACGAACATTACCTACCCTCCACTTGTTTTTTGGGATCCCTGAGTCATGAAACATCGAGAAATGCAAATTAAAACCTCATTTACCTCATTTTTTAAAAATGATTACCGTAATTTCCCTCTTGCAGCGAAGATCTAGAACTATGACACCGGGAAAGTAAAATATCAGAAAAATAAGTTTTAAGTTGAAATTTTTAAATATCTGATTTTTCTTTTACCTGTTTTGCCTCCGGTAATTACCGTTCAGATAATACTTTAGAGGATGAATGAGGATGATATGTATGAGTGTAAATGAAATGTACTCTTTTACAGTCTCAGTTCGACCATTCCTGAGATGTGTGTTTAATTAAAACCCAACCACCAAAGAACACCGGTATTCACGATCTAGTATTCAAATCCGTGTAAAAATAACTGACTTTATTAGGACTTGAACGCTGGACCTCTCGACTGAGAAATTAGCTGATTTAGGAAGACGATATCAGCCGACGACAGGAGTCAAGTATCAGATATTTAACCCACCAACCCGGTGGGGTAAATATCTGATACTTGACTCGTTAAATACTTACATACTCCTTTAGTCAGTAGACAACGCTGACGAGTCTGCAGAGTGGGCTGTAATGTTTTAAAGATTTAACAGAATCTCTAATTTCACCTTGAGGAAGACAATCAATCAAAAATATTGTATATTTAAAAAAGGAATCAACTACCACAACTGGTAATCTATACAGAATTGACGATCGATATAGATAATGGATTCTACTTTAAAAAAAACAAAAAAAAAAAAAAAAAAAAAACAGTTACCACATTCTTAATAAATGCATTTTCAACTGTAAATTATGTTAATTTATGCATACGATTCTTTAAAAATGATCTTCGTATATTTTTCAACTTCTGATAAACGACAGTTTCTACCTTAATATTTATCTTGTTGCAAATGTTATATTTATACATATTATGCCTACCTATATCTATATCTTACTATGTTTCTTTCTATAATAATTCGATAATATAAAAAATATATATTTATTATCAAAACTAACTTTTTTATAGCAATAAACTGATCATTCCAGAATTAGATAAATTAAAATGTAAAAAAACGGGAACTTAAATCGTACTCAAAGTTGCCACTAAAAGAAACTAAAATTGCACTTCATTGGTCAATGAAATACTATTTATTTAAAATCATTAAACAGGATATAAAAAAAAAGAAATATTTTTAATTATTAAGAATTACGGACGATCACTTTTAAATTAAATGGAGACTGTTCTACAACATTTTTGGAAGTTATCGAATTCCTTTATTTTTAGTGGCACTTCTATTAATGGTGGTCGGATAAATTAAGGAAACTTATTTATTATATAATCAAACAATATATTCGATCTTGATAGGGTCTTTAAATTTGTTATTGATCAAATTTGTTGAGTATTTGGTTTTTATTGTGCAGGTATTAAGAAATGTATATGTTACGGTAAAACCCAGAATACCGGTAAATCTTAAGTTTTACGGGTAAATTCTAACATTTACCAAGTCACTTGGTAAAAGTCAGAAAAAATCTTGAAAATACATTTATTTCCTACTTTTACCAAATATTTTTGGTCATTATTGACATTTACCATAGACTGTTGGTAAAAGTTGACAATTCTGTAATGAAATCACTCAAAAATATTAATTTAAAAATACTCTTCCCAATTTCGGAATTTCAGTACACGTCGGGTGAAAAATGAAACAGGTTTTTTTCAAAAGATTACAAAAAACTTTACATCGCAATATAATAATAAGACATTTCAAAACTTTACAAGTAATTAATTCATATACACTAATATTCAGGAATGAATAATTTTCAGCAAACTTCTACAATGGTAAATAGCAATATGTTCGTTTTTATTATTAAATGAATCCTTTCGAGACTACAAATTACAAAAAAAAACTGGAAGACAAATTTACAGAAATTACAAATTTTTACAAAATTTACATATTACAAATTTACAGAAAACTGGAAGGCTATATTTTAAAAAACAGAATTTTTAGTTATACTTTTTTAGGTTTTTTATATCTTTTCTTAAGTTTTAGAATGGTTTGAACGAACAAAATGACTGTATTTAATGAAAAACGTTCAGTTGGGATTCAAAACTTTTTTCCCGCAGCAAAGATTGAAAATAAATTGGGTTAAAAAACAATCCGGGTGTTAGACCCAGACTGTGTATTTAACAGTTACTATTAATTGGTTATTCTCACGTTTGAAAATTATTAATTTTAATATACCATTTGAATTGAAATCCCGAAACAATGAGAAGAGCATTTTTAAATTCATGCTTTTTCCTATTTAGAAGTGATTTCGTTACAGAATTGTCAACTCTTACCAACAGAATATGGTAATTGTCAACAATGACCAAACCGATTTGGTAAAAGTCCGAATTAAATGTGTTTTCAAGATTTTTTCGGACTTTTACCAAGTAAATTGGTAAATGTTAGAATTTACCGGTAAAACTTAAGATTTACCGGTATTCGGGGTTTTACCGTCACGTATACAAATCTTGACAACAAAAAATTGAACTGATCATCGCAGTATAATACAACTTGATACAAATTAATGCCTACATCCAATATTCTGGACAAAAATACAGAACAAATTAAACACAGTTTTGGAGAGGAAATATTTAACAATTTTACACATAAATATCAACTAATCAACATTCTTTAAATTTTCCCCTCCCTTAAATACGAGTAATTTTGTACAAGGTAGAAAATATATTACTTTAAGGTTTATACTTCCTCTATTATTCTTATGATAAACATTTTTTGCTTTTACCTTATCTAATCTTTTATAGTTGTATGTAGTACATCGTGGTTGGTAATTCGAATTAAAAGTTTCATTGTTTTTAAGCGAAATTTACTTTTTTTCGGATTGACTAAAACAATAACAGTTGATATAAACTATTTTTTCTATGTCAATAGATGATTTTCAACAATCGAAATGATCTAGTTTTAGATTTTAGATAAAAATATTGTAAACAGTTTTTCAGGAATTTTCTTGTTTTCAGATTTCTAACATAAACTAATAACCACAACAATCTGGGCGTGTACTATATTAAATTACAATGATTGAAATAAGTAATAAATCGAATAAACCGAGCATTTACTCCCCGAGATTTATAAAGAACACTTAAAAACACTACAATCAACAAAAAAGTAATATATAATTGAACATAAAAATCAGTATTTCAATGCAATTAAACGATATGAAATTTACAAACTCAATAAATTTGATAAAAAAATAAACATTTTAATCTTAGAAACACAATATTGATAGAATATATTATTCAACAGCATAATTAAAGGGATTTCCTAACTTTTTTAACGAGTACTAGTAATATAAACAGTGTCAACGATAACGTCTCAGAAGAAGGAAATTCACAATTTACTAAAACGTCCTTTAGAAAAGAATTTCCATGTAATTTGAAGCTAATCGTTTATAACTTTTTAATAATTTTATACTGCTTGGAGCTTTTTATCGGATAATTAAGTAAAATAGGTGATCGGTTAAAATAACATAATTTTAATTATAAATGTTTATATTTCATGTTATTTAAACCTACTCTAGTTTGATTCCATGGAGATCATTTTTGGGTACTTTTTTTTTTGTTAAACTTTTCTTTAGTTGATACAGACAGCTTTATCGTAAAATCTACTTAAAACATTTAATAAAAAAAAAGATTAAATTAAAAGTTTGTTAAAATAAATGTTTCGCTTACGTATTTTTTCGATGAAATTACTTAAAAAAAATATTCTTTTTAAATTAACAATTGTTAATCTGGTTTTTAATAGAGCTAGTTTGTTGAATTTTAGTAGTAAAAATCAATTTCATTTAAAACTGGTTATAGTGAGAAAGAAAGCACTTCAACAGATTAGATTAGCTAGCCGGCCGAGTCTAAAAATTAATTTCCTGTTGTAGGATGGGAGAAAAACCCCGAAGCTCATAACCCTTTTATACCAACCGAGCTCAAATAGTCCCATACCACTAAGCCTGGACAACCGGAGTATAAAATGGGAGGGATTTACACACACAAACATACATACATATACAATCATTATACAACATGAGCTTACGTACACGTACAAATATATAATCTAGCGCGCGCATCCGCAAAACTACTTCCATACACCGATCTAGCTACCACGTTTACCGAAATTATCCTACAACTGTAGTAGTCTACCGTTTAAAAAACAAACAACTTGTCTGTCTTCATGTTGAAAACTCGTGCAGAATTCACCACTAAACTTTTTTATTTACAAAAATCCTTTTCATATCATAATTAAAATTATTCTATTTAAATTCATAATATATTAATATATGATAACTTTTTAATTAATTAAGATTCAGTTTAGAACGAAAAACCTATAATTTTTAATCAACAAATATAAATTTACTCAACAACATTATTTGTATATACCATAACTGCTATTTATCCAAAAATTGTTCTTTATTTTCAAACAAATTAGTAGATTTTTTCGTATCTTAATGATAAGATACTCACTGATGTTTTTCATTGAGTCTTCTACAATTTTACTTTTTTTAATTAAAATACTTTACTTTTTGTTAATTTAAATTTGTAATTGAAGGTGAAGCGAAAAAACCTGTTTTTCCCTATATCTACTGCATTTTGTATTCCTTTTTTGCTGTTGTAAAACAAAATCATCAAATATCAACAACAAATACAATTGGAATCACACAGTTGTTGAAAGGCTAAATGGAATCCATATCTTTCTCCAAAATAATATAAGGAAAATTTTCATAAAAATTATTAAAACTTTCATATCTTTCATTTTTTCCTGAAAGAATTCACATAATGATAAATAAGGTTTGGTTTAGGAAAAAAGTACTTAAAGGAGAACTACTTTATCGGATAATTTAGTAAATAGGTGATCGGTTAAAATACCATAAATTTTAATTATAAATGTTTATATTTCATGTTATTTAAACCTACTCTAGTTTGATTCCATGGAGGTAATATTTGGGTACTTTTTTTTTGTTAAACTTTTCTTTAGTTGATACAGCTTTATCGTAAAATCTATTTATAACATTTAATAAAAAAAAAAAGATTAAATTAAAATTAAAATTTCAAAAATATTTTTATTTTCAAATTTCAATTTTTGCGTTTAACACTTAAAAAAATACCGTAAAATAATTTACTCTAGAATAAAAAACACAGTTTACGCAACCGTAAAAATTGAATTTATGTAAAATTTGAATGCATCTGGTAAAGCATTCTCGAGAAAATGTATGTTAAATTGATTTTTAAAGAAAATCATTACAAAAATATTAATGAATTCCTGTTTAAGTATTCACGATCAATATTATTCAGTAAAAATCCATTGAACTACTCCTATAATTAAGTTTTCTGTCTCTACTTTTTATACAAATTTAGGTTGCTCAAATCAATAGAAAAAACTGAGAAAAATTGCTGTTTGTACAGCTTTTGGAATACTATTGTTTGCAAATATACATTTCTCTTGAAGCCTAATAATTTTTTATGTTTGCTCAAAGTATTAAAAATTATATTCAGGTGGTACATAGCCAGTTAAAAGCACAATAATTTGTACAATTAGTTTTCCAAAATTATTTTTTTTAGATACGAAAAAAGTAAGTTTCTATACGGTACAAATTATACATAAATTTTAATGAGAAAAAAAACTGGCCAACCCACTCCTATTTAAGTATTTAACAATTCCTAATTTGAGTGACAATTTTAATTATTATGTTGAATAACGCATGAATTTTCTATCTACGGCAGTTTTAATTTTCAATGAATTTTTGGGTTATACATATGACCACGGTTAATTTGTGATTAAACGAAACAATTTTAATTAAAATTGCGGTACAATTTTAATGTTTGAATTTTAAGTACTTCATTCTTTCAGTAGATTGTTGATATAGTTTTTTATAAAAGACCAAATGCAGAGGTATCTGTAATTTATTTATTAATTTTAATAATCTTCTTGTTATTAATTAAAACCACAATGAAACTCAAAAAATTTTCTTACTTTAATATACACACATATTATTCAGTTCTTAGATTAGAACTTGATCACTACAGTTAAATCCGAAAGCTCGTATCGATTTGTGTACAGTTTTATATATCAGAATGTTTTTATAAAGGAAGAAGTTTGATATTTCTCCTGAAATTTAATAGCGTTAGTGAAATTTATGATTTAGTTATTTCCGTTTTGTTTATACACGAGATTTCTGAGACAGGAATTTGTAAAGATAAATTCCAAGATATTTTGCTGAATCTAATATCGGAATTCGAACATTGTTAAACGAATACTGATTCAGATATTTCAGTAAATAAATTTTAATATCTATTATAAGAGTAATTATATATATATATATATATATATTTATATATAGCATAATTTTACAATCTGTTTCACTTGTACAGAAACCATAAGTAAATTGGAGTACAAAAATCACATGAAGAGAGGTTTCCATCGAAGCCCCTCAGGAAATCCATACAGAAGTCACATAAAATTCATATGAGAAAAGCACTTAGATTGATTAAGTTCAAAGAACAGTACTACGAATAACACAATAAGACATAAAAGAAAATATAACAATATAACAAATTACACAAGAAAAAATAAAAAAATGAAAGAATAGTAAAACCAGCATAATCAACTAGCCTATCAAAAAATACTGAGATGATGTACAGTACTCAAGGGATGAAGATCCCACCCACAAGTAACACACAGTCTCTTAGGTCCAACATACGGATTCGTTTCTGCCGCCTAACATCCACGTTATTATGTAGGGCACACCAGATAGTTCACATGGTCGTTTAGCCTTAATTTGTATTTCAAGCCAAACCTTTGGATTTCTTTGCGAACGTACGGTAACCCCAGATAGTCATGGATCTCGCTGTTCCTCATGAACCACTGCGCTTCCGTTATGCTCCACACTATTTTGCTCTGAAGGAATCGCTGAGTAATTTCAATGTTGTTGCTTGTTGTACCCCACAGTTGGATGCCATAGGTCCAAATAGGCTTCAGAATCGTTGTCTACAATAATTTCTTGTTAGATAACAACTGCGGTCTTAACATATTTTTTTAAAACTCTTTATGTTCTTTAAACTTGAACTTAAGTTGTTCCTCTTTTTGCCCCTCACATAAATCCTCCGCGTCAACCGACGATCCAGAAGCAGATCTACGTACCGTACACAGTTAGCATGCGGGTTGTAAATAACGTTTAAGTGGAACTCTCGTCATTGCGAACGTCACATGACTCGATTTCGTTGGATTGAACTTCATTTTTCACTTATAAAGCATAAAATTAAAACATAAAAACAACCAGAAGGATTTTTACGGTGAATTTTCGTAATAACCTAGTAAGAACAGATAAATGGCCTTTTATATACCGGAAAGACATTATAAAGTAATGCAATGTTTTTATATATTATTTCTGGTTACTGGATTGTCCTATTCCAAAATTCATCTGCTAAAAGTAAAACAATTGGATAAGAAAAAAGTTAAACAGGAGATTGAAGGGAAAATAAATTATTTTTTTTATAATAAAAACCCGAATTCATAAAATAAAGAAAACATAATTTTACAACAAATGAGAAAGAATAATAGATTTTTTGAAAACGTTTTATGAAATTTGAAAAATAGATCAAATCGCAAAATTTGACAATAAAATTTTTTGGTTCATTTATGTTGTATTTTTATATGACATGCATTTTATGATTATCACGTCTTCAGCGCACGTGTATAACGGTGATTTAAATAAATAATCCTGCAACATAATAATATTTTTAAAATAGAATAAGAAAATCTGAAGAACTAATTTAATCTAAGTTAATAAAAATCTTCACAAAGTTTAAAGAAGAAAATAAATAAACTGAGCACAGGAACTTCATAAATATTAATTATCATTTTATTTTTAATAAAATAAAATTATATCATTTTTTTTCCTTTTATTGCTTTTTCTTTTGTCTCCGTTGAGTAGTTATACAGATGGTTTAGAAATCGTAATAACCAAGTTTTAATATAATTAAATTTTTAAATCGTATAAATGCATATTTACTATTTATTTAAGTCAGTGAAATAAAATAAATTATTCTGCTGCTATTATAATCTTCTAGAAGATAATGAAATATTATTTTGCTAAGTTCACATCCATTTTTTTTTCTATGTTATACTGTTTTATTTACAATCAGTTTCCCAAATAACGAAACTATAAGTAAATTATATCAAGCAATAATGACGTAATTGAGAGGTATCCAGTGATACCTCCCAAGACAATACAATAAAAGTCTGAACAAAGCATAATACAATTAAATGTACAACGAATAA
Organism: Lycorma delicatula; assembly: GCF_047948215.1. Taxonomy (NCBI): domain Eukaryota; kingdom Metazoa; phylum Arthropoda; class Insecta; order Hemiptera; family Fulgoridae; genus Lycorma; species Lycorma delicatula. Next base: position 184,070,860 of record NC_134458.1, read on the forward strand.
AATGTAACTAACAATGGAAAAAGTCCGTAACAAACTATATATAAATCAACAAGTAATGAAATAGAGCAAAAAAGGATAAATGGTCAACACAATAGTTAAATTGTCAACAAAAGGACAATATTTATCGCTCAAGAGTCTCTACATCCAATATATGCAATATTTTCAGTCGTCACACATCCTCACGGTTATCCAATAGGTTAACAGCCAGATGGTTTTCATGTATATTAAGCTTAACTAAATATTTTGAGCTTAACCGGCGAATTTCTTCACGAATATACATAATCACTTGAAAATCGTGGACTTCCTTGTTCTTCGCAAACCTTGGTGCCTCCGAAATGTTACTCAGTACTTTGTTCTGGAACGTTTATTGCTTGGCTTTAAAATCTGACCAAATGGTGTAATAAAATGTTTTTAAACAATTTTGAAATGCCAGTAAGCCTCACTGAGGATATTATGTGTGATCCGCCCACTAGTGAACCTAAATCGGTGCGTGCGTAGACACGGTAGCAAAACAAAATGAAAACTTAATTGACGTAAGTTTTTAAAACGTTTTAAAATACAATTTAGATCGGTGTATGTTACAAAAGTTTCTAACTTCTAAATTTTTGTTTTTGTACAATACTTCAATATGTTATTAAATTTAGGTTTTGAATTTAGAAAATTTAAATTACATTTATTATATCCCTAAACAATTTGTAATCCAAAAAGTTTACTAAAACTAACTTTTACTGGTATGAGGGATTTATATATGTCATTGGTTTTAAAATTTACATGTTTTTTACCCAGATATACGAGCATGAAGTTGTTTCTCTAGTGTGGTTAACGTACATAGAATTTTATTTCTTATATTTAAACGGTTTTTAATGATCTCCTTAACGGTATTTTTAAAGTTTTTGGTAATCCTATGAAGAATTATACAATTTTGTTCTCCGCATCCTTTATGCAGACACCTACTTTATTCACATATTATAAATGGATTTATTTTTAGCAATTTATTTAATACAATCACTTTTTTTTTTGGTTAGTTTAAAAAACAAATTATAATAAGTTACATGCGATCTCCGTGGCGGAGTGGTAGGTCTTTCATCCTGAGTTCCCGGGTTCAAATCCCGGTTAGTTACGTCAATTCTTATAGACTATAAATCACCATTTTCATATTCCCATGCATTAATGTTTTCGTAATTCATCAGCCAAAAAAGAAAAAAAGTGTTGAAATCTTTTATCTGTCAGCATTAAAATCTAAAGATTTATCTAAAGATATATTTCTTTTAATTTTGCGGCTTTATTCATCTTTTTTAAAAATATTTTATTTATAGCCGCATCAACAATTAAAGTCATTAGCGGCTTAGTGTAATGTAACTGTACCGGTAAAATGTGTAGTCTTGAAAAACTTAGGCCGACCATTCCTGAGACGTGTAGTTAATTGAAACCCAACCATCAAAGACCACCGGTATCTACGATCTAGTATTCAAATCCGAATAAAAGCAACTACCTTTATTATCATTTGAATCTAAGAACTCTAGACTTCTAAATCAGCTGATTTACTACGAAGAGTTTACCGCTAGACAAACCCCGTGGGTTATTATTCATCATATTTTTATATTTAAATTAGCATTACAACCCACTTCAGTTGCTACATATTTATTTAAATTAAATTCTTCATTTAACTTAACATTATCCCATACAAATTTAGTTAAGGCTCTATTCATCATACTATATACTAATAAGTATTTTTTGTGGAATGAATATATTTATTAATTGTTAATTTTTGTTACTAGTAAAATTAATTTTCTATAAATACACACACTTAATTTATTTTTATGTTTTTTTTTTATTGATATCTTAAAAGATAACTTTCACATTTATTTTTAAAAAGTTCGGAAAATATTTTTCAGACAAAATATTTACTTTTGAATGTAATGATTTAGCTCTAAATTGATTTTTAAGTTTTTTATTATCTAAATGTCGACATATGTAATTAATAAATTTATTTAATGGGTATTTAAAATATTTTTTTTTAACTAGTATGTTTCCAGATACCGCAAAAATACTTCAGCTATTGATGTAAACTTAAAAGTTAAAATTTCTTCTGGAAAAAGTAACTACAATTATTATACGCAATTTTGAATTATGCAAAATTTTAATATTGATAATACTTTATAAATATTTACATTATTTCTACGAAGTCATTTTTTCTAATTACGTTCAATATTTTATACGATGTATCTATTACCACAGGAAATAACAATGTCGTGATTATTTATTTCTAATAGTTTTAATTTTTAGGTTAACTAAATGCTGTTCCTAATATATGATATGCTTTAAAATAGAATTTCGTTATTAAAATGGTTGTTTTTTCATAAATTACATTTTTAATAAAATTGATTTCTATAAAAAAAGAAAATTGAACAAAATCATATTCTTTGAGAAATAAATCGTAAATCTAGAATAAATACTTTAATACAGGATAAAATTGAGAGTTTTTTCTTCTACTTTCGACAACGTTAAACTTCTCAAGTTAAGTCAACTTTATATTCAGGTAAAACTTTCTGTTATTTTCTTTTTATGGGAATTTATGCTGCTAAAAGACTTATGGTCCGTCGAAAAAACTAACTTTTACAATACTTTAGAGGAGAATTTTTATGTTATTAGTTCAAAACTTTTTTTATCAAACTTAACAAGAAATAAAAGATTTGGTAATAACTGAATTGATCCTTCTTTTTTTTCACCATTAAATAATAAAATTTTGTTGTTTTTTTAAAAAAAAAGAAAAGCTGCGTTTGAATAAAATGTTTAAAAGAAATTTTTATTTATTAAAATTAAGTTGACCTTTAGTTTTTTTATAACCTTTCTTTTTATTACCCTAATCGTACAATTAGCAGAATAAATATATGACACATCATATGTAAATTGGTAAAATAAAAATCTAAATGGTAAAAATTGCGAGTGAATAAAAAGTAGAAAAGTTAAATTTAGTTGTATTCCCTTTAAAAAATTGATAAGAAACCTTTTTATTTGAACTTGTAAACATAAATTAAGCTAAAAATTATGTAGGTTCTATCAGAAAGTTTATCTGAATTGGACACTAAATTCATGTTAGAAATAGATTTACAGTAAAAAAAAATTATTTAATTATAAAATAGATTCATTATTTAAAACCTTAATACAGTCCGTTCGGAAAGTTGCTGTGAACTGGAATTAAGGAAGTATAATGACGAAACTGTTAATTATTACTTTTTATTTTTATTTCATTATTTTGTAAAAATGGATATTACACAATAACTGGACTATTTTATAAAAGGTTTAAATATGACTTCCTCCAACATCAGGACAATAATACTGCACACGTTTCAATTTGTTTTCAAACACTTTAACCAGCTAAGGTAGTGGATTTGTCTCGTACATATGCCATTATTGCGGTCATTAGTTTGTCAATCGTTCGTGGTCAGTTACGTACACTGCTTGTTTTGCTGAAGCCTATAGAAAGTAATCTGGGGGAATCAGATCGGCCTATCATGCAGTCACAAACCTCAAAATGATTCGTTCACCAAAGACATTTCGTAAAAACTTCATAGACCAGCTAGCTGTGTGTCCTGTGGCGCCATCTTATTGCAATCAACCGTAGTTTATTTCCAATTCTGTTAACTGATAAATGAATTTTTTTAAAACAGCACAATAACGGGCAATATTCACTGTAGTTTCAATAACGATAGGGCTCACAATGCGCATTCTACTCACATCGACCCAGACTCCAATTTTCGCTTTGCGTAAAGATTGTTCGTGTAATTCATGAAGATTGTTTGTCGACCACAGTCGTGTATTTTGTGATATTAATATACCCTCCCAGATGAAACCACGCTTTATCTGTAAAAAACGTAATGTCGAGGATATCTAGGAATTTTGGTCAATAAAACGTTTAAACCATTGACAATAATGCCTTTTGGCATGATCTGTAGGTTTCAGTTCTTATACACACATTACTTTGTAGGGGAAAAGTTTCAGTTCTTTTCTTACGCTTTATGCGCAGTAACAAGCCGATATCTCGCTACTGTGCTAACTTACGCATTGATTATGATGGACTTTCGGCCATAACCTCCGAAATATCAAGAAGCTTCTGTTCGTATAGTTTAGGTGATCTTTAATTTCGATCAACGTTTCAACAGCGTCTGTTGCCCGAAATATTTCGATAAGACCTCGAACTGCATTGCAATGAGGAACAGGAATATTTGCAAACTTTTTAGAAAACTTGTGCTTCATTAATTGGTATAATTTAGTGAAGTACAAGTTTGTGAGACTTGTTCAACGAGAAAAATGCGTACGTTTACCGAAAGAACCATTACGTTTCTCGCAACTATTGATTCCGATAAATGAAACAACATGAACGAATCGAAGCATGTTCAATCACAACTCAACAACTGACGTCTTGGTTTATTACTGAGCAACTCCCAAGGAATCTATATTTCAACCATCCTAACGCACTGTATTTCTAGCGAACTGTATCTCGATATGAATATGAATTTTAAAATACATTTATTGCTCAAAAATAATCTCAGCATAAAAATGAGATTCATAACTTTTCATATTAATCAAAAAAATGATAATATCAAACAAGAAAGGACTTCATTATAAAATAAAAACTTTTTAAAGAAAAAAATCGGACCTACGTTCACGAATATATACTGTACAAAGGAAAATGTATTATTTACGATCATAAATACTAATTAATGTAGTTGAAGTATGTATAATATAATATTATTAATATATTATAATTAATATAAAAATATATTAATATATTTACTGTAGTAAATCAACTTATATTATATTCACCCTTTACAAAAATAACACTTCATTAATCTGAATTCTAACCGCAAACTTTATGACTTATATTTACCCGCTTACATAAAATTGCTTTTTAAATTGATGTAAAATATGTTACAGTGATAATGCACGAAATTTGCAGTTAAATAAAAAATTAAATTGATGATACGTGATATTCGAACTTATGTAATACCAAAGAAATTTTCCAAATCTCTCAAAGTTCCAAATGTAAATAATTACCTAATAAATTGAAAAATTACTGTTATTAATATAAAGGACTGACATTAACTTGAAAGAAGGTTAACATAGCAATAATCTGATGAAAGATAAAATTAATAGATATCTACTGAGTCACCGTTGAAGTAGCACAAGTAATCTTATTCATTAACTAAAATACATTTTAAAATCTTTCCTTCTGGTAGCCACCGGGGATGGAACTGACATTTCTGCAAGGGTACCTTGCAAGGTACCCTTGCATTTATTTTCAAGGGTACCATAAATTCATCTTTATCTATCATTTAACCCATGAACTCCATCCCGATATAAGTTTAAAAATTAAAAAAAAAGACGTGCGAGATGTAAAACCTTCCGCATTCTAACTGTTGGCAACAATTCAAATAATTGAAGGGATATATTACATCGACAACGTCTGGTAAAATACGTGGGCTGAAATTTTGCCTTTCGCCAACTTCTTTGTCTAGTGTAAAACTCATTGTATTGTACTATAGTCAGCGGTGTTTGCATTTTATACAAAAATGTGCCATGTTATTAGTAATTTGATGATGGTCTAAGCCAGGCGATAGTTCGGTTGACAAAGACAGGGGGCAAATCTTCAACTGACTTAGTATAACTTTAGTAGTCTATTCTCCATCAACGATTAGAATTAAATTTTTTTCTAGGTTTTTACACATCTCAGGAATGGTCGAACTGAGAATGTACAAGACTACACTTCATTCACACTCATACATATCATCCTCATTCATCCTCTGAAGTATTATCTAAACGGTAGTTACCGGAGGCTAAACATGGAAAAGAAAAGGTTTTTACTACGGTAATAATAATTCTAAAAAGGTGACCATGAATCAGAAACAACAACGATATCCATCAGAATGGCTGTTAATTTAAATACATCAAAAAGAAAGAAAATCATCACTATCCTAGACATTATGGACTTCTGATACTCGTGAATGTAAGGTATTAGATATCTTTCCAACATTTGCAAATAAGAATCAACATTCACGTCTTCAAAAAACTATAATTCAAAGAAATATCCTGATTTCATTCTGGCCCATGTCATGGTACGTAGTGAATTTCTTTTCAAATCATCCACACAATAAAGATTCTCCTTAGTATACAAACTGTATTTTTGGCACGTGAACAACGATAAATTGGACATTTATTAGGAAATAACATTCTTGTGTGGGTCACCGAACTTGAAAATCGTCGTAATAAAGCACGGCATGCTTAAACACGGTGTTTCATGCCTCCATCCAATAATTCATTCACAAAAACTAATTTAAATGATTTCATACTCCCGATATTTTTTTTTTAATATGATCATATATTATTACAAATAGATGTTAATGGAGATTGCTCAATTCAATTGGGAACAGCAATAATGACGGCCAATCGGCCTGGTTTTAACAGAACCGGAAGCAAATATATGGTTTTCCGATCAATCATTGGAACACAATTCCATACAACACGTTGAATGGAATTACGTTCCTTAATAATAAAAACCCGACTTAGTCTATGAAGCGGGACATTGTTAAAGCGTTCAAAAGAAAGGCATTCATTTTTGTGGCATTCTTTGCACCATATGTTGTCGTTCGTGCACTGAAACATATGTAACAAATCGTTCATTAACGATATAACCGCGTTTGCTTGTATCAGCAATGGCTTTGCCACTGAAACGAAACGGAAAAAAAGGTATATCGGGGGAAGACTTATCTCCATTCTGTTTTGCAGAGCCTGACTTTTGTCCCTTGTTGCCAGATCTTTCTTATTAGGTGATGGGTAATTTATTTTTATTGAAGAGAATATATTCGATTTTTGTTTGTTTTAAAATAAATGGATTTTTATTGCGTTCCGATCCTTTTAGATCATGGATCTTTAATTTTTAAAGGATTATCCTTGAATGAAATGAAAAAAAAAACATTGAATTTTTCTCCTGGAAAAATGTTTTTCACTCCATCCTTTCGAGGTCTTTTGGTTCCAGTATTTTTCAGTCGGGCAGGAGTGTACTAGGTGGATCCCTAGTTTGATGGTGATTTTATATTTTAAAGGTAAGAGTAGCACGGAAACGTAGCTGTTCTTTCCCTAGTACATAAGTTATGTTAAGGTAGGGGGAGGAATAAGAGACCGAATTTTACCGATTTTCTTCTAAGAGAGCGAGGGTGTCCTGTGTGACCTTTAGATCAGGAGTATCAACCGCGGTAAATATATAATTTCTCAAAAAGAAAATCCCGTCCAACTATCAAAACAATACCAACAGGCTAATTGCAAAGAGGGGTCTAGGACATCTCGAACATGGTGTACATAATATTTCTAGGAAATTCTCCAACTTAGGGACTACGAGTGATCTATAGTCTTACTTTGCTTTTCAAATTTTCCCAATCGCGTGTTTGATTTTTCGGAAGTTTTCACGGAAGGAATTGAATTTTACTTATTTATTTATTTTTTATAATAAACAACATCAATCTGTGTTAAAGAAACCATAAAACAGCATACAAGAATTGGAAAAACTATGTACTTTATAATATTAATAGTAATATGCCGTACTGATAAATTTGACTAAGTGCAATAAAAATTATTCTATAATAAGACATGTTTTTACAAAAATAACTCTTACTATCAGTAGTAGTAAAAGACACAGTAATAAAAAACACCCTCACGGACACAGTGTAGAATGATTACACCCATTTAGTTACACTCATAGTTCTCCTTCTACACCATAGAAACCAGTGTTAACGGTTTTTCATGTGTTTTAGGATTTTTTGTTAGACTCGGGACAAATTTAGACTCTTCACGAAAATTATTTAACAATAGTTATTTTTTGGATAGACAAAAATATATATCGTAAAGTAAACTGTAGGGGCAATCCATTGCGAATGAGCCCAAAAACTGAATATTAGTCACGCGTCACGCACTTTTATATTCATTTTACAACATTTTAAATTAAGTTTATCGTATACAAATTTGTTTCAATTATCTTTGATTTATTTCGTACGCTAATCTTTTATCCCCAACATATTTACTACGTTAACATCCTTAATTGTTTCTTCAGACATTCCAGTCTTTGTATTCCTCTACAGTCTTTACCAGATACACGTCCTTTTATCACAAACTGAATTAAACTTGAATTAAAATTAAATGTCTCAATTTACACCATACCCATACCTCTTTTTGACAAGAATAGCGATGGACCTCCCACCACAAAAATCTTTCCATTTCGAACTGTTTCAACACACACGTGCGCGCGCGCGCACACGCACACATAAATATTTATAAAATAAATAGTAAGATTTTTTAACAAATAAGGAATTGATATTGCATAATTTAATTTTACCCGCATTTAGCATTATTAAATTTAACCCCTTTTGGTCTAAATAGATCTATTTTACTGTTTCTGTTCATTGGAGGTACTGTGTATATCAAATAATGTTCGAAATCATTTATGGTTCCTAACACTGCAGTCTTCTAATCAATACACATTAGCCGTATAAGCGAAGTTCAAGTGAGATCAAATCTTAGTACAGATAGAGTTTTATTTTTTTTTAACTTAAGATTAGATCAGCGAAGTAACTTAATTAATGAAAAAAAAAAAAAAAATTGAATAAGAGAATTAATCAAGAAAAGTAAGTTAGTTATTAATTTTATTTTTTTACAAGAAATTTCATCGGATAGAAAGATTCAGATTTAATGCTGGATAGTTACCATGGAAGGCGTTACTATGCATTTTTATGGCATCATAAAAAGAATACCGCGTAAGAATATGAAGGCTAACAAAATATTGTAATGGGTTTTTACGGTGAAAAAAATATGGATAAGACGAACGGCAGGGGTTAAATAATTGGACGGTTCCCAAACAGGGTAGATAGATATGATTTAGAGCTGAAAGATATTAAAGATAAAGATGGGATGCGGAACAGCAATAATAAACGTAACAGAGTGAGATGAAAAGATAAAATTTCTTTCTTTAATGTTAATGTTAATTTTTTTTTTATTTTTTAAATTTGTTTTTATTGCGATGGGAATACGAAAAACTTAATCGTATCAGAACAAATTTAAGTTTTCATACATTTTTATAATTGGCTTAACATAAAATTATAATGCAATATGCATTCGTTTTACGTAACCCTTCACATTTTACCTAAAAAATAAGCTCAAATCTACTTTTTATTACAGATTGGATTTAAGAAAATTCTCTTAAATTTTGACATCTAATTCAGGTAATTCAGGTTACTCAAACAATTATCTAACCACATTCATGTATTCCCTGCATAAAATTCTTTATTTTACTTCAGAGTTATAAATGCTAAAGCCTTACTAAAAATTTATAGTGAATAAAACGAACACATTCAAAGTAAAAATAATGCAATACTGCTAAGTCATACCTTGTCACTAAACTCTATCTTCTTTACTTATCCTGTAACTATTACTTCGAAATAATGATCACTGATAAAATATAAAAGGTCATAAACTTAATAAAATCACAACTTAAGAAAAGCTATATTGTGTGAATAAAAAATTTCTAGACTTTAGCAGAGGAGATATAAAAATCAAGCCATTTAAATATTTCACAACCAATAAGGATAAACGTTTTTTTGATAACCCAAATTTTTCGATAAACTGGGATTTAATAAAATAATACTTAATTCCTAAACTTTTTCTTCAAAACTTAATTTTTTTTATTTCCTTTTTCATTTAAAATACAAAAATGCGGAAATCTGGAACGGACATTTAAAACTAATTTAAAAAAAAAATACAGTACGGACATTTTTTATTCAATTTCTTAGATCAAATCCGTTATGGCTTCGAGCACCAAATTTACTCCTCCGTTTGTACTCCAAGAATTTTAGTACGGTTTAATTCCAGAGAGGGAGCAGAAAGCAGGTCTAAATGTTTCGCGAACCGAAACTCGCAACGAACTATTTTGTGCTTTCTTTTTCTAGATCCGTTTTCTGTTATGTTTATAAAGAATTTTTTTTCATATTTTTGGCTAGAGAAAATTTATAAAAAAAAAATAAATAAATTATTCATAAATAAATTGACAATAAAGTTTATGAAGAACAAAAATATCAACTTTTTTTATTAAAAATAAAATTTAACAGAAAGATATTATAAATTTGGAAAAATAAAAAACAGCTGTTTTTAATGAAATAAATTTAGAAATTCCCTGTGTCTATAACATTACGGGTAAAAGCAGTTCCGTCCGAAAACAGTATTAACGTAATTAGGTGGTAATTATTGTTAACCCACTGACAAAGCTGCAGACGTCTTGCACGGTCACCAAACGGGAGATATTGAGTTTTCTGAACTTGATAAGGACGCAGTCCGTCAGCATGTGTCGTCCTCCATACTGTACTTTGTAGACTGTTAGGTCGTGTAGAAATTCTTCGCGTGCTGGTAGTAGGACTAAGTTGTACCACCTAAAGAATATTTTTGCCTTCTATCAACATGTACCTGTTGACGTTCAAATGAAACATAGCGCTGGGAAGTGTACCATTCTTACGAAGATAATTAAAAATTCTACAAAACACTTTACGTTTTACTCTTTTAAAAGTTTTAAAAATTCATAACATTTTTCTGTCTAATTTTGTTCGTTTCGTTTTTAATAATAAAAGTTTTTTTGTTTTTCATAAACTTACATTAAATTTCTCAGGATTAAACAAGTTTTAAAAAATAAAACGCGCATTTATTAGTTATTTAACCAAATTATTGTACTTCAAACCTAATAAAACGTGTTTTTTGTCAGATTTTTTCCGTATTACGTCGGATATCATGAAAATTACGAAAGATACAGTTCTATAACCTGTCTTATTCGAGTTTTCAGATCAAAAATCATTAGTAGAAGATCATGGATACCGGCATTCTTCAGTGATTGGGTTTCAATAAACCACACATCTCAGGAATGGTTAACCTGAGAGAGACAGTAAAAGACTACACGTCATTTACATTCATACATATCATTCTCATTCATCCTCTGAAGTAATACATTACGATGATTCCAGATGCTAAACAGAAAATGTACAGCCAAAAATCATAAGAAAATCATAAGAAAATCATAATACAACGCCTTACGAATTTCAGTATCACCTCATTCCAACGGTGGAACTGAAGTCCGGGCGAAATACTTCGGTGGCCGTAAAAGAGCGTTTTCGGACATAAGTTTTTTACGAACTTTTTTCCTTATTTTAAACTCTAGAATCTGTCCCCAAATTATTTCTCTTTCCTCCTGAATCAACCTATGTATATATAAATGTTGTTCTTTTACGTCATAGATAGCAGAGAAAAAAGCTATTAATTGAAAAAGATTATACTGCCTAGCTTATAAACTAGTAATATTTTTATTGCAGTGCTAACTTTTAAAATATATGAAAAGTGGTTTAAGAAAAATTATCATAATTTTAAAAATTAGAGACAGTTTTTACATAAGCAGTAAAGGGGAATATCGTTAGATAAGTCTACTGAGGTAGTTTACATCTTAAAAAAATATATTTTTCGTTACTATACTAAGAACAAAGAATAATGAAAGAATGCGGTGTAGCTTGATTACCAATGTACATTGTGTTAGGAAACTTTCTTGTATAAGTCAACTTATAGATTTTTGAAAATTTTTTTTATATTCCAGTTATTAAAACAATAAGAGACTACAGTAATAATAATAATAATGTTAGAAGATAGCAATTATTAATTCTAGTAAAATAAAATATTCAAGAATAAATAAAACCTATTAACGTTCCTGCACTCTTACAGTTGTAAGAATAATTACTTTAGAAAATAAACTTTTGCAAATTTATTTTTAAAAAAACACGCTTATTTTTTATTTATAGATGTTGTTTATCAAGTCTTTGTAAATAAAATATTTATACATAATAATCCCCTATAGATATCCTACTAATATTTTTATCACTTTAAACAAGATACAAGATTATGTTAAGTAATACTTATATAAATATAAAAATGCGAAATGAAAAAGGACAAATAAATAGGAATATTATAAGTCGTACAATAATAAATTTAAAAAAAGTAAAATATTGTTGAACTTACCTCTCATTACAAATCTTCTCAAATCCTTGTAATAATCTTTCTTTCTACCTCAATAACCTTAAAAATTCCCGGTAAAAGAAAAAAATAATGAGTTTTTTGTTACCGCACGTTCAATTTATTTTAATCATCCTACTTAATACGATGTTTTCCAGTTAGTATCCGTTGGTTTAATTACCAAACAAACGATAAGTAATTTAAAAATGCACTATAATAATATTTTGTGTAACTATTCGTATTAAATATCTCGTATTTACACAACCAATTAAAATTTATTTAACTTACTAAAATAGTTCTTTTCAGTTTTGCATATGTTTTCAATTTCTATCCTTTAAAACCGGTAGTTCCTTTTGAATTTCAGCGTCTATCCACATTCATCTTTCTGAAACAGAAAAACAAATAGTTTATAAAAATAATAATTTTAACAAAGCTTTTGACCGGGTGATTCAAAAATGACTTCACAACTTTAAAAGCATATGAAAATTTATTGAGATAACGTACAGATTCAGCTGAAGTCTCATTTCATAGAAATACACATCAAGTTTGTCGCCAACATTTACTTCGGTTCGAAGTAGCTTCCATTTGTAATGGAAAAAAATAAGCTGAAAAAATCTAGGGGAATTAAATCTGGGGAGCGAGGTGGCCATGCTATTGGACCTTCACCGCCAATCCACCTAATTAGGAATCGAGTATAAAGAAGATCTCAGACTTCTAGGCGATAGTGTGGTGGTGCCCCATCTTGCTAACAGTAATGGCATCCATCTTGGTCATCATCGTGCGACTGAGGAATTAGACAATTTTGAAGCATGTTCAGAAAAACGGTTACCTACTAGAAGAAGAATGGATCGTCGTGCAGTCTTCGTTTGCTTAGGGCAAAAAAGAAACAAAAATCATTGACCTTAGAACTATCACGAATGTGCTATAAAGTTTCATGAAGGTTTTCGCTGCTCCATATTTGGTAGTTATGGGTGTTCGCCTTATCACTTATATGAAACGTTGACTCATCATTAAAAATTGCATTGTCTAGAAACACACCGTTGTCTGAAATTCTATCCATCATTTCCACTAAAAACTGCAGCCGAGAAACTTTGTCGTCATCTATTAGTTGAACTATAGTTTGTACGGCTTTAAGTGCAATCGTTTACGTAATACACGCCAAACAATCGATTGTGGAATGCCAGTCTCGTGTGAGCACGTCGAGTTAATTTTTTCGGACTACCTGCTAAGCTTTCTCTGAGTTGTTCCACAGCAGCTTCAGGGACGCGTGGGCGTCCTGGTAAATTTATATGTTTAACAGAACTAATCTGTCTGAACGAAAGTTTGGTTCCAAGAGTAAATTGTATGCGTACAAGGAGAGTCTCTATCGTAATTTCTACGAAAATTACATTAAACTGCAGTTGCTGATAGCAAATCGTGAAACCAAAACACACAGCGAGCAAGTTCCGCAGCAGTAAACATATTCATTTATAAACAACACTGGTCACAACGCTGGTGGCCGGATTCGGTACTAATGAACTAACTGAATGAAAACTTCATGCGTTTTGCTATTAAATGAGACTTCAACCGAATCAGTAAGTTATTTAAATAAACTTTGATATGCTTTTAAAGTGGAACGTCCTTTTAGAATCGCTCGACAATGGCCTCCTACCGTTTATGATTCCCTTTTACAGTTACACATTATCCTTGTACACTATAATCGGGAAAAATAGTGTGCGCATTGTAACGCATACAAATCCCCTTTTACACCGCATACATAAGTGAAAGCAGGTTTTGCTAGAATTCTGGGATAGCCTCGTCAGATTTGAGGAGAGTTCGAGTGTTTATGAGAATGATTAATCTTTAGTCACTTTTTGTAGGCACATACATGTAGTTTTACGTAACATTGCAGATTCTTTTTTCCGATTTTTTCTGTAAAAAGTGACTGAAGATTAATCATTTTCATAAACAATAAAACTCGCCACAAATCTGACTACACTATCGTGTACTGTTTTTATCTGACGAGGTTAAAAAAAATATCAACGTAAATTATCACACAAGACAAAGCTAGCCTAAAATTAAATTACTAATCCTTAATTTGATGCCCTGTTTAAAAGATCGGCGTTTAAAGAATTAAAAACATGCAACAATTTTTGTCTTCACGCCAGTTATTTTAAATACTGTTTATTATTTTAAAATTATTTTATATATTCGTTGTTTTAGTTTAATTTAAAAATAAAATATGAATTAGCCAATAAAAACGCTGTCAATTTTTTAATTTAAATTAAAAAACAGACAATAAATTTATTTTTGAAATCTGATGATAATGAATTGAATAGCTTGTACTTAAAGAAAATAGTTAATATAGTTACTCTACCATACAGCACATTAACAGCAAATTATAAATATTTGTAAAAATTAATTTTTTCACTTATTTATTGCTTTTTCTTCCATGCACAGCCCTTTTTCTTCCATGTACAGCCCTTTTTCTGAGATCTCTGCTTCATCAGAACATAAGTATATATGGAAATTTAATAATAATATAATTTAAAGACTTTAAGATGCGTAGAGCTATGTTTACCAACAATCACTTATTAAAAGAAAACACTCAGCTTTTTATATCAGGATTGAGGAGATAAATATATCTCTGATATGCTACATTTTTTTAATTATTGTTTTCCGTGAATTTCCATACATACATTCATATGGTCTGATGAACCAGAGATCTACAAAAGCGTAAACATATAGGAAAATAAAATAAAAATAATAAGCAAAAAGAAAGAAAAACATATTTTTATAAAAAAATTACTATAAATATGAATATTAGCATTCACGTTTAACATCTCTTAAAATGTTTTGATTACTGTTAAATAATAACGTGTAACATTTTTAAAATGTTGTATGTAAGGTAATATTGAGTATATTAATTTAAAAATTAATATTATTATGATAACGACATTGTATTTTGTAATATTAATATGATGTTCCTTTAATCCAAATTCAGAAGGAACATATCAGTCGAGTAAAATATTATTATTGAATAATTAAGAAATACGAACGGATTGAGAGATATAAACGATACATGTTATCTGTCATTGCAAACAGTATAATTTTCCATTAATTAGAAAAAAATTATTCCTGTGAATCTGAAACATTCTAATTAATACACGGAAAATTCCGCGGAAATTACGAGATTTTTAAGAATATATTAATCACACGTTGTAGTAAATCGTGTTTGTGTGAATGTGTTTTAATACAGCTTAAATTAATTTGAATAAACATGATATATTCAATTTCCTTATAATCAAGGGTTAAGACGTTTAATTCAGCGGTTTAAGCAACAACCGTAAAGTTTCATTTGAATTATGTGAATAGTTAAGTTACGGTGTAAAAGACAGACAGATCGATAAAATTTTAGAATTGAAAGAAATCAACCTGATAAAAACAAACATAAAATTTATTGCTTTTTGAATAATTGAAAATATTTTGTTTTCTTGATAAACAAATATAATGAAAAATTCTACGTAAAAACAAGAAAAGAGTTCAGAAACACTTGACTAAACCAACATAACTCTCAAAATTGCTCATAAAAAAAATAAACGATACAAAACCCACATCACATATAAACCGTATGTGAAACCATAACATAATGTATATAGCATAAACTCGTACTGTGGCTTTATGTGTGTGCATCAGCACGTGTACGAAAAGAAAGATGATCCTAACAATGAAACGGGAAAAAAATGAAGTGAAAAACGTAACGCCATTTGACGTGGAGAGCTTTTCAATAAGGCTGGTGACTGTAATGCACAATAAAGTGTAAAATAAGAACGACAAAGATGTACATAGAAAGGAAATGTAAAGAAAAAAAGCTAAAAAAAAAGAACTCATATTTCACGCTAAAACGTTTCTTATTATTTCAATGAATGATGTACTACTCTGTAAATGTAGGTAAAGAAATATATTTTTAATGTTTTAAAATAATATTTTACTCGGAAAAACGAGTTATCTCAAATACTTTTGTACGACACAGATATAGGATATGAAAAGTAAAAGAAAATAGAATAGAAAAAATAATACAACACCTACACATGCACGTGCACAAAGGCGTGCGCACGCACAAAACGTACACACATATATATGCATATACAACAATAAAATTTATTTATTTATTTTTAAGTCAGATGCTCTTCCTGTGCCAAAAAGGGCGCTTACTAATGTATATAAAGATAAAATTTGGCAGATGGATTGCCTTTAACCCAAATGGGTGAAATAATGTAAAAGAAATATATAAATGTATGTATGTACAATTATATATATATATATATATATATACTGGCCGGTCGGGGATCGCTTCACTCGCTCGACCGTCTAGCCTGTGGGCGAAGCCACTCCTGAATCCCGGCGCCCAGGAAGGACCAGGCGAACCCCGTAGCTGACCAAGAGACTCCCTGGGGCAACAGAGCCTACCCAAGGGTTGCAGAGTTCACTTCGCTCGCCATTACCTTGCAACTCGCTTCGGTCGCCATTATCGTCGTCAGAGGGTTCCACCCACTGGACCTCTCCGCAGTGTTCGTTACCCTCATGTAGCGAGTATTGTGAGAATAATACTGATAATTACTGATTACAATTAAACTATTCAGGCTTATACAAGCCTGAAAAAGAAATTAAATTAGAAAATATAGAATAATAGTAACTGCGGTATCTAAAACACACACATTTTTTGCGACGAAAAATTTATAACATTTCAGTTGCCAAGGTGACAGAATAATGAAGTTAAAAAGGATTAAATATTTTGTTCTTTAATTTAATATTTTTAATTCAAAACTTCAGAGGAAGGCGGCTAGGCCCTCGGTCTGTGTGGCTTAAAACTTTCCCTGGGGAAACACAGAAGTATCCTACAAATTTTAAAGTAATCGGTCGGTTGGTTCACGCTTGATGTGAGGACAAACAAACAAACAGATACAAATTTTCAGCTTTGTATATATATATATATATATATATATGTATGTTGTGTGTGTGTGTGTGTGTGTGTGTGTATAAAATGCAAATAATCAGAAAAAGGTGAACGTTTAAACAAACAAATGCCGATTCCTTTCTTGTTTAATATATACATACATAAAACCCTCGATAAAATAACAAAAAAACAATCTTGGAAGTAAAGAAGAAGGAGAAAGGATAAATACGTTTCGTTATACGGGTTGTAATAGAGCTAATTATACCTGAGCTTAATGATCAGTTGGAGAAAAGGGAGGAAATAATAATTAAGGATTACAACTTAAGGATAAACAAAGAAAAAATTGAAGTAATATTATGCAGCAAGAAAGAAATTAAAAATTCGCATATTGTACTAAATAGTGAAAAGAGCTGAGGAATTATGGAATTTACTTACTTAAGGAATAAAATTACTAGTGATGACCGAAGCCATAAAAACATGTTTTTTTTTTAGGACAAATTAGGCAAAACGAGGGTTCTGCTTGCAGAAAAATATGTAAAAACAATATGACTAATATAATCTTACTGGAGACTCTGAAGAGATATATCTTGAGATATATCTAGACATATATCTGGAATATCGCTCTGTACGCAAGCAAGAAATGAGTAACAGGGGATGAGAAAAAATGAAGGCTTGAATTCTCTGAAATATGGTACTATAAAAGGGTGTTGGAAGATAAGGTCGTGTGATAAATTGACCGAATAAAGAAGTTCAGAGAAGTATAAAGAAATAAAAGAAGCTATGAAAATCTTTAAGAAAACTTAATTAATTAATTGGAAAAATACTGAATATATATTATAATTAACTACGGAAGTCTACACTGAAGATCTAGTACAAGATCAAGATTTACATGTTTACAAGTTATAAAATATTTGAGTATTGGAAGCTTTAAAAACTGAAGGAAAAATTTTTAGAAAGCTACTTGGAGAGCTACTGGTAACAAATCTTCGGATTGAGCCATACAAACTAAGATTTATATATGTTATATCCATATTCTCTTAAGATAGTTATTAGCTGTTATATTTAATTGTACTAATTGATGAAGCTAATTGAACGAAGAGGAGGTGACACTTGCCGCGAATGCCGCTATCGCGATGGTCAGTAGAGGTAGGGGAAAAATTTATGAAGCTTAACTTTGCTTAAGGAAATTGTGTGTCAAATCTAAAAAATTACAAAAAAATGCAAAAATAACTTACAACTTGACTTCCTCTGAGAATAATAATGTTCATTCTACAGCCAGTTCCCATAATGAAAGAAATTAAAATGTCTTATACGAATGAATATTCCTTGTACTTCAGTGAACTTGTCTTACAAGAACGCGACCGTATATTAAGCTCAGATAATACCCGATTTGAAGTTAATGTGTATTATCCAATAAAAAAATTGGGACAGTAAAAAATTGTTTCAGACAATCCGTAACTCTTTTTCCTAGCATATTTTATGTACATATATTTACGTTTGTGATTGTGTAAATCTATTCTTTCCCATTTTATTTATTTTTATTGTAATTATGGCTTATAACTGAACATTACATCTTTAAGAAATACCTTGGATTATTGTTTCTATGATGGCAAACGATAAGATATTGTCTGTAGTATTGGAAATAAAAATTAACTTATACGGAATGATTCAGAAGGAAATAATTTGGGATAATGGATAATGTTCTAAATACTGTAGTTTGTGAAATATTGAGTGCTCCTTGTAATACTAAGTTGTACAACTTTAGGTATGTTTTTCCTTTCATCACCATGTACCAGTTGAAGTTCAGATGAAATATAGCGCTGGGAAGTGTACCATTCTTACGAAGACAATTAAAAATTCTACAAAATACTTCACGTTATACTCTTTTAAAATTTTTTAAAATTCATAACATTTTCCTGTTAAATTTTATTCTGATTTGTTTTTAATTTTAAAAGTAATTATTTATTGTTTTTCGACTTTATTACATTATTTTTTAAAAATTATATTCCCTACAAATTTTGATAACAAAATTTATGTGCTTTTCCTTACCGAAGTCTTCTGTTTTGCGTTGGTATTATGAAAACTACGGAAGGTACATCTTTGAGATGTTTTATCCGATATTTCAGGTCAAAAAAACAAGAAACCATCAAGTTTACCCCTTATATAACGCCTAAAAATTTTAGTATGACCTCCTTTCACCGGGGGACAGAAATCCTAGCGAAAGTTTTCGTTAGCCATAGCTTGACAACAAAAGGTTTTAGAACATATTTTTGCATGTCTTTTCCTTATTTAAAACTCTAGAATCAATTCGAAAATTATTTCCCTTTCCTCCTGAATCACTGTATATACATTATAATTGTATACGATTAATTTATGAGAAATTAAATTTAAAAGAAATATTTTTTTTTTAAGTTGTATTTAGTGAGGTTTTATCAAGTCATTTTTTAATATTAAAAAGTACCTTTGATTTTCTATACATTTGTATCATATAAATCACTATTTTAACCTCTTGTTTAATAATAATAAACACAATTAATTAATAGTAAAAAAAGCATACGTTTGTAATGTTTAATTAAAATTGGTGGTTTAAGAGTTATTTGATTAAACCTTTGTTTTACACGTTTTAGCTTTAGTTATTAAGGATATAATGACACCATACTGTCAAGTATCACACGTATGTTATTAATATTGAACGAAATGAGCTATCCAACTTACCGTTGCATAAGTGCTTGTTCGTTAATCCTATGCCAAAACTAATATATTTACATACATTACCGTAATATATATGTATATACAATATATATTATGTTTCGTAAATATGATCCTATTATTAGTTTATAGTGGACGTAAGTTGGTAATGTTAGTGTAACAATTATTAATAATAATGCATCCAAAAGTTATATTAATATCATGTTTTTGATTTGTTTAAAGGAAATCTAGTCATTTATATTTTTAAACTTCATATTACATTTTTTTAAATAGTAAAAAAATTTGTTAATTTTTTTAATGAAATATATTAAAA
This sequence comes from Lycorma delicatula, assembly GCF_047948215.1. Classification (NCBI taxonomy): domain Eukaryota; kingdom Metazoa; phylum Arthropoda; class Insecta; order Hemiptera; family Fulgoridae; genus Lycorma; species Lycorma delicatula. The sequence continues at coordinate 184,090,902 of NC_134458.1, forward strand.
TTATATATAAAAGGCAAAAAGCTCATAGGGTTATAGATTGTAAAAAAATATTCTCACACGAGGAATCAGATGAGTAGGAAATAAACAAAGTAAAGAGATTACTTCAATCTACTCGCAAAGACGTCATGTAAATCGGAAGAAAAGAGAACACATAACCAGGCTTTCTACTCTTCCCAACGTGAATTTATAACAAATTTTGAATTTTATTGCTTTTTTTAAAAAAGAGATCATTTATAATTAGGAGAAAATATGAGAATTGGATCAAACGGTTTTTTGATTTAGGGATCATCATCACGTCCAGGAATCACAAAAGAGAGAGAAAAGTTCTGTTAATTCAAAATATATATATGTGTGTGTGTGTGTGTGTGTGTGTGTGTGTGTGTGTGTGTGCGTGTGTGTGTGTGTGTGTGTGTGTGTGTGTGTGTGTGTTTGTGGGTGTGGGTGTGTGTGTGTGGGTGGCTGGGTGGATGTGTTTGTGCGATCTATTCCGTTAATAACTGAGGAATTAACGGAAGAAAAATTTTCAGAATCGTCAAGGTGACTTCTGTATATAGGGCACAGAAGTCCTCTATTTTAATAGCGTATGAAGTATGCTATTAAAATTTGAAGTCGGGTTCTGTAACAAGGGTATCCAGTAGGATGGCTGTTAATTTAAATATATCAAAAAGAAAGAAAGTCATCAGTCAACTGACTCACATCCCTTGCAATAACCATCTCCTGAGCAACTAACTGTAAAAATGTAACAGACAAACATACGAAATAACTAATTCATTAATATGCAATGCATTGTTAGATATTTTACACATACAGTATACCTGAGAATTATACGCACCTATCCTAGACATTATGGACTTCTGATACTTTGCGAACCATCGCCAGAGTTATAGTTCGAAACACTTCTTCCAGACTTACACAATTCTTCATTTATTGTGTATCGCTGTTGAGATATGAAGGCCTTGATTATTCCCCATTATGGATTGTCGAGTGGGTAAAGTAGGGACTTTGTTGTGGTTGTTAAAATGGAATTACTGATGCTTGTGAATCACAGCCGATCCAGCGTCCTGGAAATTGTTATCGCGCACTCGAGGAAAAATGAGCTGGAGCCCCTCATGATCTATCAAAAGGTCCTTCTTTTGAAGTTGAGGTATTAGATATCTTTCCAACATTTAAAAATAAGAATCACCAATAACGTCTTCAAAAAAGTTATAGAAATATCCTGATTTCATCCTGGCCCGTGACATGATACGTATTGAATTTCTTTCCAAGTCATCCACAAAATAAAGACTATCCTTAAGAGTTCTATAACAGAAGATGGGGACAGAGGAATCAAACGATATTGTGTTTTGTCATTTACTAAAAAAAGATTTTCAACGTCGATATCGAACTTTTGTCGTAACGACAATATGAATTTTTCTCTAATAATATTTTTTGAACGAATATTTTAAATTTAAATTAGCCTATTTTACATTTACTAAAAAGAGAATAAATATTTTTACTACCCGCTGGTTATTCAGCTACTGTTTTATTTAAATGTTATGTAATTACAAAAAAATGTTAAGCGTTTTATGACAAAAGAAAATGACAACTTATTTATTCAAACACGTTCATAAATAACAAAATTATAGTAAAAATTCTTGAAGCGAGTCGTTCTAGATTTAAAAACTCAGTTTTAATTTCCTAATGAATAAAATTAAATAATTCGACACGATCTAAACTGGAATAATTTTATTAATATTATCATGTAATAAATTATAATAATTTCATAATATTGAAAATATTACAATAAAATAAAATATTATTGTTAAAATGTTATAAAATAAATAACATTAATAATAGAAAATAATTTGCATTACAAGTTTTTCGTTTAATATTTTATCTAGAGTTATACTCACTGCGTTCGGCTATGCCAATGTCTTATCAGAAAATGTACTAATCCGAATTTTTTTAACGATATCTTCTTTACCGATTATGCCAAATTTACAAGATCGACCATTCTTAACACTCATAACAGGTACGTGTGGTCAATTGGAAACCCTCATACCATTTCAGACAACCTTCACTAATATCAGTTTTCTGTAAACGTATGAGCTGCTATTCTGGGTCACCGCATATTTATTTGTTTTTTTTTACTTATAACGCTAAACAGTGAAAGATATTTACATTTTTTGAAGGATGATCTTCTACTTTTACTGAAAGATTTGTCAATAAACACACGCAACAAAATGTGGTTCATGCTGGAAGGGGCTCGGGGTAATTACAGATTGCAAGTTAGAAATCGACTAAATGAAGCATATCCGAACAGATAGATTGATCAAAGAGGTCCAGCAGAATGGCCTGCAAGGTCCCCCGATCTCAATCCTCTTGATTTTTTCTTATGAGGTCATTTAAATGCTTTTATACGACACCCCCATGGATATTATAGCAGAAATTTCGCTCGAGAAATTCTAAACGAGATTGAAAGGATTCGTCAGAAACGATTTAATAAATATATATATATATATATATATATATATATATAAAATAATAGTAATGATAATAATATTAAAAATATAATATTATGTTAAAAAAAGGTTTTTTTATCTTATTTTGCCGACCTCGAACGAAGGTTGGCAACTATCACAACTATTCATATTTTATTCACAGTTTCTCTAAATACTTTATGTGATAAACGGTTAAAAAGTTTTCTGAAGTTGAAAAGCCCTGTTATTCTTTGTCGTCCTAACACCTCCCTTTTCGTCGATTTTTTCATGAATAATCCACTCGCCAAAGTCTTTAACATTGTCCACTCATCAATTGATCAAAATATTCTAAATTTTGTGTTTTTATGGTCGTTATTAATTATCTTTTTGTCGATATTCTTCGCAAGTCCTCTTCTTTCATGGCCCTCTCTGTCCAAGTTATTCGTAATACTCTTCAGAAAAACTATATATCAAAGACTTCAAGACTTTTTGTTATAGATTTATTAAAGCTAGTTGCATGTATTCCACAAAGGAAAATAAAATACATTTTTACCGCAGAAGTTTTTCTTCTTATGAAATATTTTGCGGCATATTTCCGCAAAATATTTTGCGGAATAAGTACATTTCTTGTCTTTATTATTTCAATACAGTCTTAGATTATGTTAATCCATTTTCCTTGATATTTTCATTTACGCGTATATCCTCATCCATATACACTTTGTTTTAGTTGTACTTTATTATTATTTGAGGATTTAGTTAAAAAAAAATATAGAATTTATACAAAAAAATTGTTTTTTTAAGGTACATATTTAATTCAAAATTAACCTACATAAGAATTATCTAACAATTAAAGTTGATTGAATTTAATTTTCTAAACTTTAGGAAAACTACTAGACTATAGATCAATATTATTGTTTAAAGGTTCACACATATTCAATAAAATAGATTTTATTTTCTAGAAAAATATATACTGTGTACATACACAGGATCTAATTCAGCAAAAAGATAAAAATGACTTTACAATATCTTAAAAAAAATATATTATTTTAAATGATTGAATAAGGGAAAAAATCTTATTATTATGCGTTCTTACGTAAAGTTTACCGTAAAAAAAAAATAATAAAAAATAAAACAGAATTTAACATTGTATTGGTAAGTTGAAAGTGAGTTTTGATAAGCCATTATCATATGTTTTATGCTGTTAAGAAAATAAAACGACACAGAGATCATATTTAACATTATTTTGGTTCATATCATTGCAGAGATAAACCCAGCCTAACCGAAATAAACACAAACTGTATTAATTACATATTAATTAATTAGTAAATGTGATTATACAATATGTTTTAGTAGTAGGTCTTTTACTGGAGAGTAAACACTGTTTCAGATAAAAATCACTCGAGAGAAATTTTTTACTCATTTAGATAATAAAAATTTTTCCCCGAATCTGTACCGTTGAGTTTAAGTGTACAGTTGAAAACTTTTTATTATATATATTTTATATTTAATTTAAGTTAAATATTAAATTATAAAAATGTATTTATTTTAAACAATCACATGCTATAAATCACAGTACAAAATACTCAAGTAGATTCTGCATCGTTTTTTGATGCGTCAGGTGTAAAGCGGTGTAACAAACACATAAGATTTTAAATATTATAATTATTTTTCCATTCGTTATTTGAAGCACTGTATGCAATACATGATTTCATAATAGAAAGGGTAAGTCTTTCAAATGACTGGGATGCAAGTAATCTATTGAGATACAAGAGACATTAGTCAGAGTTGCTTTCGGTGAGAGTAATGATGTTTACTATCTATACAGCCCGTTACAGTATTGAAAGGAATGAAGCTGTCACTTGTAGAGCTAACTATCACCTATACTTCAAGGGACGTTTCATTATGATAGGCGACAGTATACTTATCTGAGTGAAGAAAACATTAAAAAACTACTTTACTCATCATTTCTTACATGTCTATATGCCTACGTGTTCTATATGTCTATATTTCCTGTATGTCTAGACTAGCAAGTCTGACATCGGTTTTGTTATTTTTAAGGATGGCTATGTCATATTTTTAGTTACTTGCGACTCATGTCAGATAGCCTACAACAATTATGATTAAACTTAAAAATATGTAAAATATTCTTTCTTTTTCTTATTATTTTTTCTTCCTTTTTGATGCGATAAAAAAATAGCTTTATATGTTTTTTTTCTTTACGTTCGTTTTATTTTTGAAATCAGCGAGAGATAATTTCAGGCAGAAATAAAATAGCAAAATGTATCAACTGATGTAGATTTCAAAATGTTTCTTTTTCAAAAAAAAAAACACTCATATCTTTCCTAGCCCACCTGGCTGGTCTAGTCGTTAAATTTACGTCGCAAATCAGTTGTTTAATATCTGATTTTAGAAATCTAAAATTGTTAGGTTCGAATCCTAGTAAAAGGCAACTTGCTTTTATACGGATTTGAATAGTAGACAGGGGATGTAATTTGGTGGTCGGGGTTCAATTAACCACACGTCTTAGGGATCGTTGGCCTGAGTCTGTTCAAGCCTTCACCACATCATTTACATGTCGTACATATTCTCATCTCATTGGGCCGCGAGGAGTTGCTTATTGTTAACTAGTTGAACTGATTGCAACATACACATTAGGAAAGAAAATAAAAAAAGATATCTTTCCTTACATCTATTATAAAAACGGAATGACTGATAATTTAGTTATTAGAATTATCCCCCAAAAGACCACCCAAAAACAAAATTGAGAACACTGGTTTTCATTCAGTGAAGGGAGAGAAAAAATACGATTCGTAATCAAAAATTTTTGATATATTTTAGATGTGTTTGAGGATAGACAATTATATAGAATAGTGGTCCCATTCCATGCTGGTCCCCAGCGTTATTATTACAAAGTAATGCTATACATTTTAAATAATCGGCTAAAAATGTATTCCATTTTCATTACGTCTCACTCCCAACCTCTTTCTTTTTCTCTTTCCTTTCCTATCACAGGTAAAATGCGCGCTCAAAACGTATTTACAGTCCATCGTGACGTTCTAAAAGTCGAATCGGGCGTTATTTTTTTATTCTGTTTGGAATGGTCCGCAGATACGTCATCAAACATCGAAGGGCCTTCAAAGTGATTTTCCTGTGGGTAATAAGTCCCAAAAAGTTCCTTAATTAAGGAATGTATGAGGATTTCACAGAAGAGACAAAAGTGATGACGCTTGACGACGTATCTGATGATCACTGCGAGCAGAACAAAAAAAACATCAGCCCGATCACTCCAGTAAAACGTCCGGACGAAATGGAAGTAGGTTTTCATACTGAGTCTTGAAAACCTATTTCCAGTACGTCCAGATGTTCTACTGGACGGATTGGGCTATTTTCTTTTATTCGTTATAACAAATTTATTTATAACGTAACAAATTATTTATATTTTACTTTTAGCGTGATAAATAATAATTTCTATTTACTTTTAAAACGCTTAAAAAAATAACTCACCAAATATGCTGCAGAAGAAATTTACCTGGAAAATTCATTTTTAGATTTTAATTAATTTTAAACTCTATCAGTGATTTCCCTTAATTGACGTCTTGTTTTTTACATTTCGATTAAAATTAAATGAAATACATTATCACTTTGGTGTATCAATAGAAAAATCTGTTAATTAGATAAAAATAATAAACTGTAAATCGTAATCGGAAAACTTTATTTGAAAGTTTATTAAGAAGGAAAAAAATGTTAATTTATTTTTTTTTTAGTAAATTGTTTTATGCAAAGCTTACGTATATTATTCAGATTAAAGCTGTTATCTTAAATGCTTCCATTTAACACTGGTTCATATACAAACGAATGATATGATAGAGAACGGTTAGTGGTTACAAAGATAACACACATAATATGGATGTTACCATGAATCGTATTAAACAATACAGGGCATACGCATTTACACAGCTATCTCGTTATAATGCACAAAATCAGCTCAAATAAAACACAAAATGGATAAGTAGTTATAATACTACGAACAGTAATACAATAAACTAACTAGTAATATTGTAAATTTTGGTGTAATAAATTACTTTTACGTACGCTCACGGGTCGACATACATGAAATGGAAATTTTAGAAAGAGAATAAATTGCAAAAGATAACTAACAAAAACAGAACCTAAATACAATTACAAAATTAATTACCTTATAAAAAATTAACTATTTACTTAAAAGAATAAAACTTAAAATAAACACAATGTATTTATTTTGACAATTGGATAAGAATACAAATAAAATTATATTATTATTATAAAGAGGTGAACCTATTAATGTACCTACCTAATGTAACCTACTAATGTACCATTAGTGATCGTATTTGTGGACCTACAAATATCGCTTCTTTTACTTTTGCATCAATAATTTTAGAAAACTTCTGTTTTAAATACATGAAACCAGGAGTACTGTCCATGGTCTTGACTAAATTCTTCATTAATCCTAGTTTGATACTTAAAAGAGGTAGATACACAATTTTAGAATTACACAATGGGTCATGTTTCACATTTTTCTGTTCAGGAATAAGTGATTTGCGTTTTGGCCAATCTTTTTAATGAAATCGATTTTTCTGTCCCTACTATCCCATTCAAACAACAAGTACTTTGTTCAACCAAGATGCATGAAAAGAATAAGTGCAATTACCTTCAAATCAACACAAATATTTCATTCATATATTGCATATTGAAGCTTTTCCAACATAAATTTAAAGTTTTCATATGTTTCTTTCATAATAGCAGAGTGAGCGACAGGTACTGATGAGAATTTATTGCCATTATGCAAAAGCACAGCTTTTAAACTAACTTCAGAGGATCAATGACAAGCGCCATTCTGTTGGGTTATGTTCATTACTAAGTGTCTCCCTAAGAGAAGAAATGTCATTACAAAACACTAAGCCATTTTTTTTCGGAAAAATAGTCTTGAAATTCAAAATGATGATTACGATAAGTACATATATTTGTATTGTTTTGAAGAAAATTTCATCCTTTTAGCCGGGAAGCAAGCATTTCAGACTGTTTTTTGGATAACTTTAAATCTCGTAAGAGATTGTTAAGATTTTCTTGAGTCAGTAAATGGAGCTCAGATGAACTGCTTCGGTCAAAAGTTGTATTACCAGAATTTGTTTATTTTTCTTCCTTACTTCCATCAGACTATGAATTCTCTTCGTCTAATATCACATGTTCTGGAGGCTTTGGTATGGGCAATTCTTCGTGGTGTGGAAGTGATATCATTGCAGATTATAAGTTAGGGTACATCACTGTACGTTTTGATTTTGACGTAATCCCTTTAATGTTCGTTAGTCAGAAGAGTGCTCATTGGGTTCCCTCCAAATCATAGGGATAGTAAATGGCAAGCGGCGTGTGCCATTTTTCCATGCAGTGAGAGGCCTAGAACACGATAAACTACAGATACTTGGGATCCAGGTCCTTGTTTGGTCTCCGACTTTATACCCAAAATAAAGTTCAAAACACTTTTTTACTAATGGAATAAGGTTTCGCCTTTGGGACTTGAATGTCACTTCACTAGATACATAACAAAAATTGTTAGGATGATTTAAACAAACTCTAGGCATTTTGTAACTAATGACTAATTAAAAGAAATAAAGCAGTAAATATGTAATACACAATAATTCAGACACACAAAGCATTCACAACGACGTGCTTAATGATTCACTACTATCTCATAATTGGTATTGTGCTGATGAATGTGTGCTAAACTAGATCACATCTGTACATGTGTAAACACGTCTGAACCTGCATAACAGTAGCAACACTACCCTTTGTGTTAGCTGATTTGGTTCCATCATATATACAATATTCTAGAAGCCTTTACTTGACAATGGGCAAATGGACGAAAAAAACGTTTTAAAATATTTTTTAAAAAATAAAAAATAAAAAAAACTGTAGTGACGGAGAAATTCAGAATCATATTTGAAAACAGGATAAAAAACTGCATTAAGTACACCTATTGGTACTCGTGAGACAAAAATCATGCTGACTAGATTAATAAATATTTTTAAGATGGAGACAGTCTATTATGAAACCCACATACTTAGATCACTCCAAGTTTCGGGTTCAAAACTGTAGCTCTGTAAAAATAAAAATACACTGATATTTATTATAAATTGAACAGACTTTAATTTCTATTTATTATTATTATTATTCTCACAAGCATGAATTTAATTAACACAGCGGGGTCCAAGAAGCAGAGCCCTCTAGTTGGACGGGAAGGCGAGATAAGCGAGCCATGACAGGCTAAATATCACCTGACCGCGACAGGAAACGCAAGTAATCAAATAGCGTGGTCGAAGCCGCGACGGGGATGCTAGTGTACACACACACACACACACACACACACACACACACACACACACTCACACACACAAAATTAGGCACCCGTAGCAATTTCAGGTACTTCACTTTGAATAAATCTACCTATTTTTTATGACTTCACAGGGGAATATTAAATTAATTATAATTTAAAAAATCAGTTTCGATGCATTCGTCATCAGACATTTTTTTTTAACGTAATATAATCTACTGGCTTCCTTTCATAACTGACTTCATATCACGGATTATTATCTCCCAAGGGTTAAAATATATTTTAACTAACTGCCGCGGATTTTTTGGTGAATATGTTTCTAAAAACTAATGATTCCTTTATAGAATCGCATTCAGGTAAATTAACACCAACATTATTTAAATATATATTACAAATACTATTATTGAACAATACACATTATTATATACAAGTACATTAAACACCCACATTAGTAATTTTTAAACTGTTTATTACACCAGAAACAACAGACTGTCGCCCAATTACAATCTACTGATGTTAAATGAATTTTTTAGTTATGAGTAATGCCAAGCGTGAATGGTATTTGAACCCAGAAAACTTTGCGGATGAAAGGCATACCATTCCACCTCTGAAGTCGGCAATAAATTATAGTATACAGAGTGGTCCAAGGAGTTGTAGCCAAAACTTAACAGACACATTAAGAATATCAAAATAAACAAAAAGAATTATGTGGACAACTGTCCTAATTTCATTTTCCTGCTGTCCACACATTTTTCCCAATAAAAATGTATATTTTAATAACGGATTGAGATATTTTAATGAAATTTGGTATATTTCAATAACATTTGGTATACATCTTACAAAACATAAATTTTAAATCTTTCCTTCGAAAATTTCAAAACACCGGCCGTTAAATTCCTTTAGTAAGCTCTATAAATATAATTTTTATAATTATACTTTATTAGATTAAATTTTAAGCCTTTTATCGTGAATAAAAAGACATCTCATTTAATAAACAGTTTATATTATCGGTGAAACTGTTTAAATGGTTCGCAAAAATTATGAACTTTGACAATTTTGTCGTTGTTATGTTATTACTAATTGTCAACTGCATAAATACGTAAGCTTAAATAAATAAACTCAAGTGAACTGCTTGAAGTGGTTGTTTGATTAAATCATTCTTGTACGCATTATGACTTATCTTAATAGAATCACTCTACGAAGTTAGAAGTAATAATTTATATTTACTTAAATATGTCTGATAAATGAAGGCCGTTCAATAATTAAAGAGAGAAAGTGGCAACAACCGAAAAACTATTTAACAAAATAAACTGAAATTATCTGACGTTCAAGTAGAAAATAACAATTTAAAAAAAATTCCATTATTATATCTTTTGTTAACATCAAAATGTCAGTTTCGCTTGAAACGTATGCCGTGGAAGAACAGCGTGCTGGGATAAGATTTTTATTTTCCGAAAGTGTAAAGCGAAATTAATTCGCGGTTGTTAAAATAATATAACTGAGCGGGTATTGATCGAAAAGTTTAAATCGGATTTTCATTTTACATTTTTAAAAATAACCGACGGAAATTTTGACCGACGTACTTATGATTTTACTTGCAAGAAAAGATGCATGAATGCTTAAGAAATTGCTGAAATTTGTAATGCGAGTATTTTTTAATTCCATTATCTATGATGAACTGGATTACGCGAAATGTGTTCAAGTACAGTAGAATCAAAATTACAAAGCCATCTGAATTCACATTTATAAGGAATTCAAAACAATAGTTTGTAGAGGAAGGCAATGCTGTTTAGATCACTTAACTGGTGATAAATCTCGGATCACTATCTTAAGCCGGAAACCAAACCACAGAGTTACGGAATGGAAACATAAGAGTTGCCTCATCAGTAAAGTAAAGAAACATAATGGTGTTTTGGAACTGTAAAGGTTTATACGATTAACTATGATTATTTGGAAGAATAACGATCAGCAGTGAGTATTACTGTAAGATGCTAGAAAATGAAATGAAACCCGCAATAAGGAAGAAACGTCCTGGCTCTCTCTCCACAGGCATAATTCTTCAATTAATAACCACTGCAAAAAGACACGGGAAGTTATTCAAAAGTTGTGTCGAAAGATGTTCCCATCATATGTTCCGATCTCGCATTTTCAGATCTTTTTTTGTTGGTCCCCTCAAAACGTTTTTATGTGGCAACAACGAGCAGGACAAAAATGCGAATAGTTCAGACCCCAAGGTGAACAATAGTTTAAACACTGGAATAAGAAAGTTAACAGAAAGAAAGGATAGTTACTTTAATGGAGCCTGGGATTATGTTTAAAAATAGCTTTTTTCCATCACTGAATAAATAGTAATTTTTCTACAATCATCTGTTTTTAATTTAACTACCCTCATATATGTATGTATACAGAGTGTCCCACGAAGAAACGGAGAGACGTTCAGAGCAAGTTCTACCGGTGAAAATAATGAAAAAAGTTCATATAAACATAGGTTCATATAAACGCTTTGTTTTTACGTTACGGCTAACGAAAGATTTCGCTCGGATTTCAGTTCTTCTAATAAAAAGAAGCCCTACCATAATTTTTGGAACCCAAATTAAGAAGTAAAGTTGGTGGTTATTTATATAATTTGAGCTCAGTAATAGGATAAAACCGAGTCCCAGAACTGTAACTCCAGTAGTTTTTAAGATACCCGACGTAAAATACAAAATTCGGCGTCGAAAAACGAGTTTTTTTACAACAGCTTTGTTAAATGAGTAATAAATGTGGAAGATTTAATAGACAGAAAATCGTATTATTATTTCTGTGCCTAATAAACATTATTGTTAATATAGGAAAACAATAATGTATAAAAACATAAAATACATGAAACGATAAATGGAAACAGAAAACAAACCTCAGTTACAGTAAATGTTCGAAATTCCCTCCTTCACAATGTACACATCGCTCTTCCCGACGTAAAATGTTACCGGCGACTTTCCGTATCAACTCATGATCGTTTCGTAAAAATTCAATACCATTTCGTATTTTAATGAGTAACTCTTCTGTAATATTAACTTTTTGTTGGTATACTATCGTTTTCATATGATCTAAATGAAGTAATCTACTGGAGTTAAGTCAGGTGTACGTGAAAGCTAATTAACTGGTACACCACGTCCAATCCAGTTTAAGAAATTAGCATTCAAGTGATTTCTAGCTACTGAAGAAAAATGTGGTGTTGCACCGTGGTGCTGAAAAATCATTTGCAATCTAGCTTTTAAAACTCATCCTCCAAAAAAGCCGGCAAATTATTTTTCAGGAAATGAACGTATCCACTTCCCGAAAGGTTTTCATTGAAAACAAATGGTTCCAGAATTTTGTCATAAAAAATGCCACACCAAACATTTCTGTGAAATCTATCCAGGAAACTACTATCCACTATACCGTGTGTCTTCGCTCCATAAATGACTATTTTTAGAACTGAACACTCCGTTCCTCGTAAAAGTGCTTCATCATTAAATAAAATTGAATTTAACTTATCGGCGTTGTCCAGAAACCATTGACATAAGTTTAACCGCTGGAGGTAATCTGTATGCTGAAAATTTTGAACCTTCTGCAGGCAGAAAGATTTTCTTTTCATAGGATGCGCCACACTTTACTTTTCGACAAACCAGTGTGACATGACATGAAATTCGCCTTACTTGTGCCTGGGCTATGCTGAATATACTGAATCACATGATATTCATCATTAACAAGATGATTTACTTGGCGTTCAATAAAAACTGACTGAACACGTTGGAAAGACGACCCTTACGTCGAAAATCTTGATACAGTAAAGAATGTTTATTAGTACAGAAATAATAATACGATTTTCTGTCTATTTTTCGTTTGGTTTGCTTCAGTAAAAACCCATTTTTAAAAGTTTTTATTTACTTTTTTTTGGCAATATTTAGATTAACTTTCTCAGAATTAAACTCTCTACAAGTTATTTTTACTAAATCTTCCGTATTTATCCGTCATTTAACAAAGCTGTACTACAATATTAAAAAAGCTTGCTTTTCGACACCGAACTTTGTTTTACGTCGGTTATCTTAAAAACTACTGGAGTTACAGCTCTGGGAACCTTTATTACATCGTTTCCCAGCTCAAATTACACAAAAAAATCACCAACTTTACTCCTTAATTTGGGTTCCAAAAATTACAGTAATCTTTTTATTAGAAGAGCTGAAATCCGAGCGAAAAGTTTCGCTAGCCGTAACTCGAAAACAAAGCGTTTCCAGACCTATGTTTATATGGACTTTCTTCATTTTCATCAATAGAACGTGTCCTGAAAGTTTCTCCGTTTCTTCAAGGGACGTTATGTATATATAAACTATATTTTTCATTTAAGCCTTTGTTTTACTAGTCTTTCAGTAATTAGTCGCTTAAGCTTTGCATCTTTTTTTTTTATAGATTTCATTCACCATTATTATTAAAAAAAATATATATAATTCCGAGAAAACGGTTAATTCTAATTTCTTCTTTTTTCATTATTTTTTTCCAAATTTTAGTATAATTAAATAATTTTAAAGAGCAATACTGAAAAATTCAAAATTTTTTTTTCAAAATAAATAAATAAAAAGAAGAGACTTAGAAAGACCAGGAAAAAGAGAGAGAGAGAGAGAGAGAGAGAGATAGACATATGCATGATCAACATGATTTATTACTTTCATCATAATAAAATGTAATTAAATTCTTTTGAAAAAATTTACTTTAACAGTATATCATGGAATTAATAAAATTGTACATCAGTAAAATCGATCGATATGCCCAACTTTATTATAACCAGTAAAACTTATTTACCAAAACTCACACGCGCGTGCACGCGAAAGGTAAACCAATACGTATGAACAGAACATGCTGGTGGATGCGGGTTGATGTTATGTTGATTACTCAAACAAAACCAACATACTTGTAATTCTTTTGTTGTGTTTTTTCGTTCACACGGTATCTATTAAGTCTAGCTTTATTTAGTGGTATGCTTTTATTCCTCTGGGAGGCATTTTTTAAGCTGATTCGACGTTGTGAATAGCATTAGGGGAGTGAGCTGTTTGGTACAGGATATTTTACCAAACTGGAAGTAAGTGTGAGGGAATAAATGTGGGCGTGGAGATGACACCTACACCTGCGCTAAATTTCTACCATAAATTGAATTAGTTACATTGCAACCGCATATGACGGTTCCAATTATTATTATACCATTATATATAATTTCACAATCTATTTTTAAATTACTTATTTTCATTATAATTTATTATAAAGATTATTATAAACTTCATAGACTAATTTTAATTATAATCGTAACACAATTGTTTACAAAAAAAATTTGGCCTGATCATTTTTATTTCAATAAAAAAATTCCTAACAACTGGAATGTATAAATTAACATAAATCAAAAGTAATTCCCAAAATAACATAATCACAATCAAAAATAATAAGAATCTGGATTACTGGAGAAATTAAGAAATGAAATGGTTTTTCGTTACGTTTATCACAGAGAAGAGTAATTCCGCGGCGTACTGGTATGTAAATTTCACTTAATTGAAGGTGATATTAAGCTCTACAAGTCACGTCTTCAAATTGTTCATCAAAGGTAGTGGCTGTATAATAAAACGCACCGCTCAGAAAAAGCAAGCCTGATAAATTTCAGTTGTCTCTTCAACCTAAGGTGCTTTTCACGCATCAAAGCTATAAGAAAGACTGTACAGATGGTGTAAAGCAAACAGGTGTATCCATCCTTTTTGTTGTAAAAATGTGTTATATACACTTCTTCAGTTCAGTATGAGAATAAGTCTAAATATCTTATATACAGCCGAAAGTTTTTTTGTCTGTCTGTTTGTAAATCCTTGCATCACCCGAGGATCAATCGACCGATTGCTTTCAAATTTCTAGGATACATTTTTGTTGTCTCAAGGAAGATTTTAAACCATACATCAGATGAGATATTCATTAAAGAAAACAAAATTAATTTTTTTCATCATTCTTATAAGTATTTCTGTCACCTCGGCAACAGAAATAATTTGTGAGGTTTCCTTATCAAAGATGTGTGTACTTTAGTTACCCGTACTACTATTCTGTCTTTTGTAATTTCATTTTCAGGTTTCTATAAAACCTAAATACTTTAATTGTTATTTATACGTATTATTCTTACAACCATGAGGGTAACAAACACTGCGGGGGTCGAGGAGAGCATTGTAGATATTGTGAGGAGGACACTGTACCGTTGTAGTTCTAGAATGTATTAGATAAACTATTTCTGTTATCACATCATTGATTTCAAAATAGTTGATAATCCTGGTAAAAATTCAATTACTGATATAAGAGAAGAGCTTTTATTAGGAAAGTTGAATTCTCTTGTTATTATACTTTAGCCTTGGAGATTTCAATTAAATTACTGTCATTGTTTCAAAAGTTTCGGGCATGATCAACTGTTGCATTACAATTATACATGTAGTCTATTATAATGCAATATATCGAGACAATACAACAATAGCTACAACTACAATTATACAAGAAAAAAATTCAAAAAAAGATCCCTGAAAATTCATAATCAGGACGCTCCCTTCCACCCCCCCCCCCACAAGTCAAACATTATCTACTAAAAATGAAGATTCTTAATGAATGAATTTAAACAAATCAAAATAAAGAAAATAAGTTTTTTGTCATATTTATCACTTAAGATGCAATGTAAAACAGTACCGAAAAAATATACAAATTTACTGAAATATGTACGTCATATTCAGCTAGTAAAATATTACCCTTTATTCTTTTTACTAAAAAGATCGGCCCTATACTGACCATCATTACTTTCAGAGAAAATAATTCGAACTAATGTCTCTTGTATCTCAGTTGTTTTACGTGTGTTCAAACTATAAGAAAGACTGAGGTATATAATTTAATGAAAAATACTTAAATAATTCCATTAAATAAAAATTATGCAAAGTATAGAATTTTAATGGGATTTGTAAACTAGAAAATTGGTTCCAAAGCTGTATAATAATTCTAGAACTCAATAATTGTCAGGCAAAAACATTTTTTTTTTAAGTTTTGGTATAAATAATTTTTTTTTATTGTTAAATAATATGCAACTAATATTAAATAAGTAAATAATTAATTACAAATGTATAAAAATAAAAATATATATATATATTATTAGAAGTTTGAATAAGTTTACATAATTTATATTAAGAATTGTTTGGTTTAAAGAGTTTAGTAAAGGAATTTAAAAGGTTTTAAAACTTTTATTTGTTTTTTATAGACCAGTTATATTAATTTACAAAATTAAAAACCAAAATGTCCAATATTAGAGGAGGTACAGCTATCAACCCCTTGTACTAAATTACATAATCGAATTACACCTAAACCTGAAAATATTTTTTAATAATTTCTTTAACCAAATTATTTCATTTTTTTTTTTTCATAGATGCCCAGTCTTTCTTATGGATTGGATGAACGTTTGATGTGTGTGACACGTTGATCCGTGTTGTTGGAAGAAGCTGTATTTTTTTTTCATTATCAGTTAATTGCACATAGAATTCTTCGAAAATGGCATCTTCTGGACTGGAAGTAATTCTCCTTTCAACATCGGCAACGGTCTGTGGAGTCCTAGCGGAAGGTTGTCTATTTCGTTTTGCATTTGAAACCGAACCTGTTTGTACGCTATTTATTTTTAACTAAATCGTGTATGCTACCTTTCGCTGGAATACAGGCATTCAGAAATTTTTCTACGAACACTTGGCGCGACTTTTCAAACGATCCAGAACGAATATAGGCCTCAACTACAGCTATCTTCACCTGGACTGAAAAAGGAATTTTACGCAAACACAATATAATTTTACTGCACTCATAATACTGCACTGCAACAAATCGTATACTGCATTGACCGTTAACCAGTTGACAAACGGCAGCAACAATCAGTGGTAACATCTACATCCACTAGTTGCGCTAGTTGCGTGAGTCTTTCATAAATAGTGTTGGGTAGCGGTTTCATTATGGGTTCGGTTTTATGTTGCTCACTCTGTATAATTTTAAATGAGTTAATATATTTGTAACAAAAGCACGGGAAATAGAATCCAAAAGAAGAAAGTATAAATTTATAATTATTTATAAATATTTGTAAACATAAATATGGGAAATATATTAAAACCATATAACAGATAAACACATTTATTTTAATAGTTTATTAAAATAAAATAAAAATAAAATAAAACAATAATAGTTTTTAGTAATTTTTAAAATGTGCATTCGCATACATTATTTGTACTGTATAAATAACAATTAATTTAAAAATTATTTAAATTACGGTTAAAAACTGAACATGAAAAAATAAATGTTTATATAATATATAAGCGGAAATAAAAATATTTATCCTGATAATCATATTCAGGAAATAGGTTCAGTAAATCCATTACAACTAGGTTTTGCTACAGTGAAAGTACTGAAAACGTACTCGTATACAAAATGTATCACGAATTTCTCCCGGGACGTTCATAAACTATTCTACTCGTGAAAATAACGGAAAAAGTTCATGTAAACATATGTTCCAAAATGCTTCGTTTGCGAGTTACGGCTAGTGAAAGATTCGTTCGGATTTCAGCTTTCCCGGTATAATGAGGTTGTATTGAAATTTTCAGAACGTTAATTAAGGGACAGAATTAGTGATTTCATATGGTTGTTGACGTAAAATCGATGTTCAAAAACCGTATCTGCAGTATTTTCTGAGAAATCTGGAGTGAAAACCAATAAACTGTGGTAAAAAACCTCTTGTGTTTTTGTGCTTGACGTACAATAACTTTGTGAAACGGGTAATAAACACATAAATATTTTTTTAAAAATGTAATGTAAACAAAAACCCCATTCGTTTTTGGTAATATGAAAACTTTTTAAAAACAAAATCTACAGTTAAAGACTGCCGTTAAAAAATGGAAAGAAAACTGGAAATTTACAAAACAATTGGAAAATAAAAACAAATACAATAAATTATTTGAAATATTATTTCAAAGTCGGCAACAGCTGATCAATATTGCGCAATAATATGTTAGTATTTACATCATTCTGTAAGGTATATTAAGTATGTCGGCTACTGTGTACTGTTCTGTTGTTAGCGAAGGCATTCTGTGAATTTTAGTTTGAACGTGATCGGTTTGCTATTGAGTAATGCCGTACTTATTTACAGTAAAGGAATACGCTGATATAGTATCCAAAATACATATTGAATTCAAATTAATACATTATTTTTTAGTTTTTCTGTAAAAATTGCTGACAGGTATAAAAATTAATTCATTTATTTAAGTTTTTCCAAAAATTTAGTTTTGTGGTTTTAACCAAAATAGTATTAAGAAATAATAGACTAGTAAAAGGCATTAGATTTTAGTTTTGAGATTGAAAAAATGAACCATTTAATAAAAAATGTGGTTTAAGGTAATTAAGAACCAATTTTGTTTCTTATTTAACCAATTGTTTCTTATTTGATTATTATAAAAGTAAAACTTATTCTTGTAATTATTGAAATATATTTATCATGCAGAGGTTTCATTAAATTTTGGCATAAAATTTAATCCTGATTGTAAGTAACGATTTTAATTTTTTAAATTGAACGTAAAATTTCAGTTCCTAAATAAACATAAAAAAATACTTTTGAAAATTGAAATGATCTTTCCAAAAAAAAATTTCTAATTTTTTATGTAGTATACTGTTTATAAATTGTCATATTCTATTAATACAATAAATAAGTCCTGTAAGCTTTGAAAATAATGTATATATTAAAATGAAAATCAATAAAAGATGCTGATATTTAGACGGATAAAGCTATTTATATTCAAATGAATCATGGTCTACAAATGTATGAACTCAGAAAACAACTATTTTATAACAATGCAAAATGATGTACTTTGAATAACCGGAATGAAAAGCACCCGATCAAAACAGCATTGATTTATCTCAACCTAACTGAATTAACTTTATACAGTATATATCTTTTCCTTTCTTTTTGTTTACTTTTGTTCATAAGTAAATAAATTCTGTTACATTATATATATATATATATATATATATGATGTTAGTCCTGCATTAGTTTTCATATTATCAGTATATCCGACAAACACAAATAGGATGTGACCGTACTTCATTTCTCTTTTTTTATTATAGTCAATTTTTTAATTATAAATATCTTATAGTTAAGTAACCGGAGGCAGTGCACCCAGTCGCGTTGCATATACACTAAAAAAGGGAAGTGGCTTTGTTAATTAAGCCGCCGCGCCGTACACCATCACACCCTTTAAAAAATCGAAATTAAAACAAACTCGAAAATGGTTCTTAGATATATGTCTGAAGAGTATTTGCAAGCCTATATCTAGTGAATATGTTGTTTAGTCTAATCGGAAATGGGGAAAATTTACAATAATTCTTCAAAATTTCTTTACTTCTCTTCACTCCTTTCAAGGTCGAATATTTGAAAAGTCTAGAAATCGGTTTTTAGATATTTACATGAGATTACACACACCATTAAAGTTAATATATTCATTTTTTTTGTAAGAAATTCGAAAAATTCTCGGGTTTCAAAAAAATTCAAAAATCTAGGTATTCTTATTTAGATATTTGGTTCGTACAAACACCAAAAATCAAATTAATATCTTCATTTATTGCCTTAGAAATTTAAAAAAATAGTAAATTTCATTGTTACTTCATTTTAATCCTTTAAACTAGGAATTTTAACCCTTTCGGTAAAGTTACCACCGGCTGCAATTCTTTGGGACCCAAATTAAGGGGTAAATTGTTTTGGTTTTATATCAAATCTGACCTGAAAAATTAAAAAAGAACAGTTTGTTTTCAATAAACTTCGAAATTCTTACGTCTGTATTCAGTTTCAGTAAACTATATTCATACCATTTTACTTACAAATTCTCTACAAAATTTGCTTAAAACGTTAGAAGTGTTAGTACCCATTTAACAAAGTTATTTAACACCAAAGAAAATATAGTGTGCTTTTGACCCCAGTTTTTTGTCTACCCCAGAATTCTTAAAACCACTAAAATACTATTCTAGATCTATTTTTAAGTTTTTCAGGTGAGATTTCATATAAAGTTAGTCTAGCTTAATTTTACCGAAGGTAAAATGTTTCACCAGCCGATACTCGCCGGAGAAACGAAGTTTCTCCGAACCTATGTTTATATGTATTTTCTTTTCTCTCTCTTTTTTTTACCAGTAGAACATTTCCTGAAAGTTTATCACGTTATCTGATTATCATAATAGATAATATA
Organism: Lycorma delicatula; assembly: GCF_047948215.1. Classification (NCBI taxonomy): domain Eukaryota; kingdom Metazoa; phylum Arthropoda; class Insecta; order Hemiptera; family Fulgoridae; genus Lycorma; species Lycorma delicatula. The sequence continues at coordinate 184,110,998 of NC_134458.1, forward strand.
AATTTTAAACTTTATCTGTATTATAAATAAAATATGAAGTTAAATAAATTAAGCAAAAACGAAAAACATTTTTTAAACAATAAATGAAGTAATTTATTTTCATATCCAAGGTAATCAGTTTTAAATCATTAAGCTAAAAATGAATAAAAATGTAAACACGAAATAAAATAATAAATAATATAAATACACACTGAAATTAAAAAAACAACAAACTACCTTCTCATGATGTTAAAAATTGAAGTTATAAAAACTTATATAGAACATAATAATAATGTAAATTTGTATGTTTAAATACAAATATTATTATTTATTATTTGCAGTAAAGAATTAAATTAAAAAATAATTTCCAGGCTTATTCCAACTAAAATAAAGATAATTTTTATCGCAAGTTTTTTATTTAATATTTTTTTCAACGTACAAAACTTTGTAATTAAAAATAATACCATTTCATTTGTACGAGTATATAGGGTACATTTTGTGTAAAGTAATTTGTACATACATTTATATATATTTTTTATATGTAAATAGCTAGCTATATATAAATTTTTATATATGTATATATAATTTAAGCAAACTTAGAATAAATTAAATATAAGTACCACTGCTCAACTTATTTTATGATTTAAAATAAAAAACCGTACAGTAGTTTGTATTTTACGATAGAAGAATAATGGAGTATTTCCGTTACTTTCTACACAATTATAACACAATTTAAGTTTTGTAAAGTACATTTACACTAAAAGCTCTCCTTTGATGACATCTAATTATTTAATATTATTACCTTTCAGTTTTCATTCAAAACAAAAACAAAAACTAAGGGAACAGATGACAAAATAATACATATCTCATGTATGATTCTCAACATAAATCTCATATTTTTTCACCTATCATTTTATCCATGTCATCTTACTTGCTAACCCATTACATGCAAAAGTATCTGCATGAAAAACAAAAACAAAAAATAAAATCATAGCCAATTTTTTACATGAAATAATCATAAATAAATTTTTAATTAAAATAAAACATAAGGATTATCTAAAAAGGTAGAAGTGTAACCCCCGGAAATAATTTCCGGTGCCGAACGCTTCACCATAGTTTTAAGTTGTATTATTGATCATGTGGTACAAACAACACAGAAAAAGCCCCAAGAGAATTTTCTCAATTTTTTTTTATGAATAGGAATACTGTAATGGCGTTTGAAGTGGTGTAGGATACTAAAACTCGTATTTAAATGCTAGAAAATATATATTTCCAAATATTTCTGTTTTAAGAATAAGATTCATTCAAATTCAAAATCACAACTCAAAAATTCCATTTTATTTCATTATCACGACGCTTCTTAAAAACCACAGATAATGATCTGGAACAATCTTCGTCTTGAAAATTCTATTTTTCTAAAATATTTTACATTTTCATACATTTCTTGATTCGTTATATTAACATTATTCATAGTAACCAGTTTTCTACGAATTTCACAGTACGAGAATTCAAAAACTCTATCTTATTCATATCAAAACTTAAAAAATTAAAATGTAACAGTCCACAAGAAGGTGCGGGAATCAAAAAAATGTTCGTGTCTTCAACGTTCAATATTAGAGAATAACTAAAACTTTGGCGTGATTTCCTAAATCAGAACCGAATCGGTAAACATTTTCTTCTCGAGCTGAGATGAAAAGTTCTAGACTTCATATGTACATGGCGTCAGTACGCTTAATTTCTCGACGACGTTGCACGATTCCATTTTTCATTAACTTACTATAAGAGTTTCAAGTCGCTGCATCACTTAGTATAGTTTCACAGTCCGTCAAAGTGGAAAATTAGAGCGTTTTTTGGAAAATAAAAAACTGAAAATTCGTGCGGTTTTTAAATGCTTTTTTCTGAAAAGTTTAAATCCAAAGGAAATTAAAGAAGATCTTCATACGACATTGGGAGATTCTTCTCGATCAAATACAACAGTTAAACGCTGGGTCGCACAGTTTAAAACGGGTTGAACATGCACTAACGATGAACCACGCAGTGGACGCGCTTTTGAAGTGACTACGCCAGAAATTATAGAAAAAGTGCATAAAATCGTTTTGGCAGACGAAGTGACAGTAACGAGTTAGCGGTCTTTACGCAAGTCAACAGAATACGTGCGCAATATTTTGCACGAACATTTGGGAGTGATCAAGCTGTGCGGTATATAGGAGCCGCGTTTGTTCACGCCTGACCAAAAACGTTGCCGAAAAAAAAATTTCAAGTGAATCTCTCGAGCTCTTTCGACGCAATCCAGAGAAATTTTTACGCCGATTTGTGACGGTTGATGAGAATAGTATTCATCACTGCACTCGCGGGACAAAAGTGCAGTCAAAGAATGTGTTGAAAAAGGTCAACCTGCTCAAAAAAAATGCGAAAACGACTTTAACCTTTAACAGAGATATGGCAACAATTTTTTGGGATGCATGTTAAATAATTTTCATTGATTATCTTGAAAAGTGTGAAACAATAAATTGCGAAAATTATGCAATTTTATTGCAGAATTTCAGCGATAAATTAAGGAAAAACGTCTGCATTTGGCAAAAGAAATGTGCTTTTCCATCAACACAACGCTCCAACTCACACTTCAATCATTGTAATGGCAAAAATCAATGAATTAATTGCTCCAACACATTACATATTTACCAGATCTGGCTCTCAGTGACTACTATCACTTGTTACCTAACCTAAAAAAAATGGCTTGGGGAAGGGAGAATTTCGACCAATAATGAAGTTATTCCGTAGTAGATGGTTATTTTAAGGAGTTCGATAAATCCGCGTGCTGAACTGGCAAAAGCGCTCTTGTAAGTGTATAGACCTAAACGGTGATTATGTTGAAAAATAAATCAATATCTACCCAGAAAAATGTTGTTTTCTTATCCAGGAGTTGAACCTTTCACCCAACCCTTAGTTACGCAGGGAATTAAATTACAACGGAGCGCTAGACTCTATGTGACTATAGATAAGTAATAAATTTCGTTTTTATTATGTAGGTAATGTTTGGAAATTGAACTGATGCTGATACTGCATTCATACCTTATTTAGACAAGTAGAAATGATCATAGTATACTCGTACGTGTGCAAATGATTATGAGCACAGGTATATCTATAATCCACTGAACATAGCTTAACACTGTAAGGAAAAGAAATATTCCAGCAACAAATACTGATTTTATGGTTCAGTAGGTAATATAATGCAGAGTAAAATTGGAACTGTCCCCCCAAAAAAAAAGCCAACAAACCAGTCGATCTAGAATCATGCAGGTTTGCAAACCTTCATAAGATAAATTAATAAACGATCCTTAATTTACGATAACCCAAACCAGTAATCCAAAACCCTTCAAAAAACAATCTTTATTAAATATTTTGATAAATCTCTACGTAGATAGCATAGATTATTGTCTAAAGATTAGATTTCTTGACAGGACATATTCATAACATATTTAAGTAATAATTAGTATTTTAATAATTATTTAAGTATGTTATTATTATATAAGTATTAGTTTATTTAATAATTAATTAGTCTTTTCGAGAAGATCCAAAAGTTTAATTAAACAAAAATCCAATAAGAATTTTATACTAAAATAAACTCCTGTAATGGATATAGTACGCTTTAAATTTCATGGAAGTAATGTTACATCAAACAATATCCTCTTTCACAGATAACAATTCAGATTTATATTGCCACGTTTTGGTAAGTACACAGAACAGAGCATAAACAATTAAAACTTAGAAATTAACAAAAAAGCCTTAGGTGTGTAATAACAAGATTTTATTATCCGCCAGAGATTCAATTCTCCATATAAATTTCCAAAATATGTTAATCGGTTGGAATATTTGTGGCTCTACATAAAGAGAAAAAATTAGTTATTGTTTTCATATAGTTATAAATACGTAATTGTAGTTGATATTTAATAATAATATGCTAAAAATATTAAAGTTACTGATATAAATTTTAATAAAACTTCATACCTTTCACTCTTTTGAAATTAATTTGGAATGAGTTATTAAATAATCATAATTTTTTTTCTTTCATCAAAAAAATATTATTTTAACGTAAATTGTTGAAAAATATATTAAAGACATACTAATAGTTTTTACAAAACATTTTTTTTTTTTTACTCTTAAGATCAGTTTACTGGTGAAAAGATTATTTAGCACTTTTTTCACGTCAACCTTTATTTCATTCGAGAAAAATAATTACAGTAAGGTTATTCTCCTTTTATTGTGCGTTTATTTGATATAGAATCCTTCAAAAAGGGGATGACAGAAGGATGATGATCCTTTTAACGTTACTGTACGCTTCAGTGGTAAAAATGGAATGTAACTTTTTATTTTGCTTACGAAGAAAAAATATCGTAATTACACATTTTTTAAACGAATAAAATAAAGCACGTAGGATAATAACGATAAAATTAATGTTTATTAAGCATTTTTATTGAATTTAAATTTATATACGTAAACGTTAAAAAAGATCAGTCGTTTTTTTACTATTTAAATTTAAACAAAAATTATATTACTGTATAAAATAGGAAATAACTCTTATATGGCAAATAGTTTTATCAAATACAAACTTACATCATGGTAATATTTTCGTAACTCAGTGCCTATTTTAAACCAATACTCAGTTAAAATACTAACAATAACTAATAGAGAATTTATCACTTTCACCCAAACAATAGATACAAGTACAACCTAACAAAAAAATATTAAATAAGAAAAATTAAAAACCCACGACTACCAAAAAAAAAACGTTCCTCTTTAATACAGGTAATTAAAGAGCGTCTCCAGCCGAGGGATTAGTTGACTATCCAGAAGAGGAAATCTACGTGCTCTGATGACGCTAGGGAGACCTTGGTGGAATGACTCTACAGGGAACTAGACAGGGTGGGCGGGCTGCTGCTAGGATACCCTGAGGTGACCGAGTGATGCTTAATTGCCAGACTGGTTGCCTTATGGGTGTTTAAATAAGAAACAAATCGAAATAAACTTAAAGAGCGTGCGAGTGACATTACTGGAAATAATATTTCTATGTAGTATAATTATTTCAAATTTTTTAATTATTTAAACATTTACGAGGGATATCTCTAAATTAAAGACCGCCGGGAAATTTCTCTCGTTACGGATGGCGAACCTGTGTCGTTCATGGCCAAGCTAGTAATGTACACATTGCATTGTTGTCTGCGAATTGTCGCGTTGTAGTATCTTTTATTACGTGTGAGTTATTACGTTATAAAATGAACAATCGATATTGCCACCGACTGTGAAATACGAGGAGTAATACGTTTTTTAAACCGTCAAAAAGTTAAGCCGGCTGAACTTCATAGGCAGTTGATTGTTGTGTACGGTGATAATGTAATGAATGAAAGAAACGTCAGAAAATGGTGTGAAAGGTTTAAAATTAACAGAATTAATGCGTACGATGAAGAACGTTCGGGGATGCCCTCGATAATCACCGAGGACTTGTTGAAATGCGTCGATGATGAGATCGGAAAAGATCGTCGCTCAACGATTTCCGACCTGGCCCTTCCTTTTCTTGATGTTATGAAGAGGTATTATCGGTCGCATGGTTCATGACCATTTAGGCTTCAGAAAGGTGCACGGCAGGTGCCGTACGTCTTAACGGAACGTCACAAAAAATTCCGTACGGGATCTGCTTTGTAATTTTTTATACGCTACACAGAAAAAGATGATGAGTTCCTTAATTCGTTTGTTACCGAAGATGAAACATTGATTTAGTATTACGTGCCAGAGATAAAACGGTAGTCAAGTAAATAGCATAATCCTCATTCACCAACCGGTCCGACAAAGGTCAAGCCACAGCCATTTGGACGCAAACTGATGTCCACAGTATTTTGGGGTCGGTTTGGCATACTGTTGACTGATTTCATGTGAAACGATTATAAATGCAGAACCTATTGCGAAATTTACGTAAATTAAGACGCGTCATTCAAAATCGGCAACGTGGGCGGCCGACGGCGTCGTCTTGCTGCACGATAATGCACGTCCAAATGTTGCGGGTCCGACACGTGATTTACTGAGAACATTTTGATTAGAAATTTACGATCAACCACCATACAGTCCGGACTTAGCTCCTTCTGATTACCATTTGTTTGAGAAATTGAAAGAATTTTACAGTGGTAAGCAGATTGGTCGCTGGTGACGATGATTTAAGTTCATCGTGATGAACTTAAGTGGCTAAATAGACTGGCGGCAGAAGAATAGGACGAGGGTACATTGATGCTTGTGTATCACTACGATAAATGTCTTAATTCATGTAGCGATTATTTAGAAGAATAGAAGACTAAATTTTAGCTTACAAAATCTGAACTGCTGAAACCTACTATTCAGACTGGTCCCCACGACTTAATTTCCTTATCTATCCAACAGGATAGCTAAATTATGCCATAAGAAAGAAAAAGGGTTGCGTGAATATTTAAACCAAACAAAAAGATATCCACTTGAACAAAATTTAAGGAATTTATACTTTTAATGTACTTCTAAGCGAAGAATTTCACAAAAGGATTTTGAATATATTTAAAACTGAAAAATTTAAAACAACCGTTAGATATACTATTCCTCTCTTTTTGTTAAACATGAAATATCTGCGTGATTATTGATATGTTTCCAAACCACCCATGTTTAATTTTTAAAGTCTCATTTCCAATAACGTAATTTTGTGACAAGTTCCACTTAAAATTCAATTTAAAGTAAAAAATTATTATGCTTATTACAGCCAGTTTTTTTTACTTATTTACCTATTCTTATATGTATTTATTCCTCAGTGTCTATTGATGATTTTTTAACCATCCAAATCACCATCTATTTTTAAATTTTCAGTAAAAGTTTTCTGTAAACAGTTTTTCAACGTATCTTAATTTTGGATTTATAACAATAACTGTTTGATAACTTATTTATTTATAGAAATTAAAATTTGATCAATATCTTCGGAATTTTTATTTCGAAATAATAAGGATTCAAATGTAATGGTTGTAACTATTTTACAAAAAAAAAAAAAAAAAAAAAAAAAAAAAAACACACTGACACTGGGTAAAACATGTTTTAAGCAATTATGTAAAGGGTAGTTAAGAAAAAAACGAGGTTTTTCCAACAAATTTTTCAGTCAGTTACATCAACGATAGCGTCATCGTTTTTTAATCTTCTAAACGTTTAACTTTTTCTTAATTGTATGAAAATCAAGCAATTTTATTCATTTATCATATCAGAAAAAATGAGATGCCCTATTTTTCTTGAAGTATTAGCCGAATATTTTATTTGTACAGAATTTTTAACATTAAAACTAACCAACCAGTAATAAAAAAAATCGTATAATGTTTAATACATAACCTGAATATTATTTACGTATACTTTTATATTAAACTTGTACTTCTTTTGTTATATACATCGCTTCAAACTTAATCTAAAACAATATTCTACTCTGTTTTAGTTGCAATTTAAATAAAATAATTAATTACATATATAGAAACAGTTACGCTAAACAGTTTTTGAAATAAACTGAAAAACAAGAAGACGCTGCCGACCTTCGCGGCTGAGTAGGTAGCGTCTCTGCATTTCGTGTGGAGCTGCCGAGTTCGAATCCCGGTCGGGCATGAAATCTTTTCAAATGCTACCAATTTCCACCGGGATAATGACCATAGCTGTTGATGCCCGCTCTTTTATAACAAAAATAAAAAGAAATCGCTGAAAACTTAATAAAAAGTTTTACATAAAATCTAAAACTAGGTAGCTACTACGACTCGTAAATAATCATCATTAGTACATCATGAGAAAGTGACATAACAAATGAATTAAAAAAGCTTAAATAGATAAATGAATATATAATTGAAATAATAAGCGGTACTTTATAAACACTGCACAAAAATATTTTTACAAAATTTTTAGAATAAGAGTAAAACATTGAAACAACTGTTGTTTTAGGCAATCAAAACAGAAAACATAAATTTTACAAAAAAAACAACTAACCTCTGAAGCCATCAACTCAGACTGCATACAACGACTAGGCACCATCATCTGGATTGGATTAGATAAAACTTTATCACAAGAAAATGAATATAGTATGAACCTTAAAAAATTCAATTCAAATAGATATTCCTTTCAATTAATAACAATAAATGAAAGGAGTAACTGTTTAACGACCTCACTGAAAAAACTTTTCAAAGACTATTAAATTTAACATTTTATAAGGTTATTAGATATTGTTTCCCTAATGTTATACTACAATTAAGTTTCTTCAGTTTGGTAAATTATCCTCCCTAAACATCTAATTGTCTTACTAATAAACTTATTTTCTAATCAGTTTTCAGGCTACTGCCTATTTTGCTTGCTTTCTGTTTTCATCACCGCCAAATACTCCTAACGCTTACAATTTTAACTAAATACTAATAAATTCTTTCACCGGTTATGAAATATATCGTAGGCCAATGAAGTATATTTTTATCATTGGGATAATTTTATCTTAAGCGTTTCTGAGGACTTCCTAGATGTAATTACGTAAAGATTTTAAGTTATTAAAAAATATTTTATTACCTTAACAATCGATTCTTTTTAAGGAAAGAGTAAACACGTTTCGGTTATATTTTTCCTGCCTTTCTTCTCTATTATTCTAAATGTAAGCTTGTTTTGCTATATTCGCTGAATTATATTTTGTATACTGTCAATGGTTTCTCTAATAAAATCAATAAATTGAACTGCATCTTAAAAAACCTAATTTCTCTGCGATAAGATCTATTAATGATGGTTAATTTTTTTAGGGTATAAGGATTTTCAAAATTTATATCAATGTAAAGGAAATTTACAATTCTACAGTTTTTTTAGCGTAAGAATTTTATATTTTTTGTAAAATCATGAAAAAAGTTCATAAGATTTTGGTTTTTGTAAAAGCAATGGAAAATAAAATATTTTTTTATAAAAAAAATAATTTCGTTCAGTATATCTATTTCATTTTATATTTTTAAGAAAAACCATCTTAAATTAACTAACGAGGGATGAGTTATCTGGATTCTTTGATGCTTCCTCGGGTGTTCCTCAGGGCTCAATATTGGAGCCTATCCTCTACTCTATCTTCACTGTGGACCTTCCAGTAACAAACAACACCACTACTGCATCGTTTGCCGAGGACATGACAATCATGGCTGTCGATGATGATCCAACTCAAACCTAGACTAAGTTGCAATGTGGGTTAGACCCTCTACCTGAGTGGTGAAGAAATGGAAAATAAAGGTCAAACAAGGGAAATCGATTCATATGACATTACCGGTGAAAAGAGAAGTGACTACCCATGAAGATACCCATTAAGATAAAAATTATATCCCGAGAACTGAATTTTTATGGAATTTAGGTGATCATCTAGATCTCATCTGACATGCACGGTTCAATTAAAGAAGAAAAGAAACAGCTAGCTAGATTTAAAGGCAGGAAATGGCAACTATCCCATCTAACAAGCTGCTTTTGTATAAAGCGATTTTAAAACTTATCTGGAAATACGGAATCCAACTCTGGAATACGGCGAGTACCAGCAATATAAATATTATTCAGCTTTCCAGAATAAATTTGCGAGATGCATTACATAGGCGCCGTGGTTTGTACGGAACAACGAAATCTATGAGTGGTAGGGGTTACCGTGCGTTCAAGAGGAAGTCAATCGATTTCCAATTAAATACAAAATCGAACTTAATGACCACGTAAACTATCTCTAGCTGTTAACCTCTTAGACAATGGGGAAGATGTAAGGCGATTAAAGCGCTTTCATACACTGGATCATGGAACCTAATAAGTGATACTCAGGAAGAGGCCTCTCTTCTTAAGTTTGCATCAACAAAGTATTTATGTTTATGATTATTTATGCTTCTAATGTTATTTGTTCCTATATTACCTATAATTACTTCTTTTTATGTTGTGGTTTTATTTGTAGCATGGACATTATTATGATTTCTAATCCATTTCTAGCTAGACTTTATCAATGCTTATGTTAACTTTGATTTATTGTTGATGTATATAATGCATTAAATTAACGTGTTTCAAGGGAAAATCATTTAAACTTGATTATTGTAATGAAATTTATGAAACCGATTGTAAATATAAGTTGAGTTAAAAAAACTGACATTTAAATTTTTATTTCTAATAACAGATTGTCAAGATATTCACTTGAAATCTTCGTTAAAATTCATACAAGGGTGAAAAAAAGGAGTTAAATAAAAATAAATTTCAGTAAAATTTTAGAGGTGATGTTATAGTCGCAATTATTTAACCATTATAACTATTAAAAAAATCTTAAATTATCAAAAATTCCATTTCATTCTAGATCTCATAAGCGGATAATTTTCCTGTCTAATACGGTGAAAAGTCATGAAAAAAAATATATATTTTGATTAATTAGAACTATTAAACAATACATTACGTAGAAAAAACTGGAAAAAATATTGAGTGACTTCCCGACTATTAATAATAAAAATAAAAAAAGATAGGTAAGAGTGAAATTAAAAGAGTAATTAAAAAAAAAATTACAGAATATACTTGAATATTTTTTAGAAGAGAAGAATACATTTTAAGAAAGTTTTTTTAAAAGTATTAACATATTGGTTAAACTTAAAAAATTTTCTTTAGTAAATCTTTGTCTAAAATTAACACCCTCCCCCTTCAGTAAAGGCTAAAATAAGAAAGTTGAAAATCCTCAAAAAAAACTTTCTCTGCATTTCAGGTCGATAAATTAATTTTTCTTTTCAACGATCGAAAATTTAAAAAATTGTAGACATTTCTTGATAACTCAATAAATGAAGTATAATTTTTCAAAAAATCTTTGAAAAATATTTCAACCGTAGAGAGATAGAACAAAGGATGAAAAAACATATATTTCAATTTTAATAGGTGAGGATTGATTTAAAAAAAAAAATCTTTTTGGGTTTTATATATATAGCATTGTAGGTAACAAATTTATTTTAGTCAAGTTTTCTATACAATGCCTCTGAAGAAAATGGAAATTGATTTAATTTTTAAATATCCCCATCCCTTAACGAATTTTGAAAACAAAAATTAATTTGATAATGATACATATACAGAAATATTTGAACCAATTTGATAAAACCGTTTTGGTCAATCCTGAGATATAAGACTGACAGCAGTGTGACACACATACGTTCGCTCAAGCATACATATAAATTGTTTTGGTCTAGTTGAATTTAGTTGGGCCCTAAAAAGTAAAGATTTGTTAAATAAAACCCAATACCCCATTTTTGACATAATCAAATACTTCCTCTTTAATACAGCTATTCTAGCCATATTCACTAGGAAAAAATAGTTCGATAAATTATTTTTGATTTTCAAAGTTCTCAATAACTACTTGGAATATTTAATTCTAAAAGAAATAATAGTCTTTAGTTAATATTAATTAAACAAATTTTAAAATTGAAAAAAACCACTACGCGCACCAAGTTGATAATTTTTTTTTGTATTCCAATGAACACTAAAATTATAAATTGATAAAGTAACGAATCACAAACCTAATTTATTTAACCCTAAATATTTATTTTCAGCAATAAAAAATCATCCAAAAAGAATACAAACCATTAACAACATTCTTTAACTATCTTATTTAAATGGTTTTATATTTTTCTCGGGACAACTGTTTTGAATAGCAATACTTTACCAAACAATTAAGTTTAAAAGTTTTAAAAATAATGTAAAGGCAATTACGACCTGTTTTCATTTTTACTTACAATTCTTTTAAAGTTAATATTAGACAAAGAAATAAAATTAAATAATAATCGAGAAAAATGAGACGAATAAGATATACTTAAAGAATTCCTCTTGAAATATTGGATGATTGCCCAACCCCATTATTCTTTCACGTGCTACAGTCAGCATTTGTTTGCCTTTGTGATAACTTTCACACTAACTAAGGCTGAAAACTGTGTTAAAATTAAGCTAGAGATAAAATTTTCCCCTCACCATATTACAAATATATTTCATTTTATTCTTCTCACGGAATTTCTTACAACATTTCATTAAATAACGAGTAAAATTTTGTTAGAGATGAAAATGCAAGAGTTATTTCACACCTTATTATTTGACTAATGTTAATTTATATAAATTAAATTAAACAAAGTAAATAAATATAACCAAATAAAATAGCCAATTGTCTGCTGATTTAAATAAACATCTGTTATTTAATTCAAACTTAATTAACAATATTTACACATATACAGACACGCTTGCATATAACCATATACACACATGTTATTTACAAAAAAAAAGTTTAAATTTTATTAACTCTGAAATAATTTAAGTTTTTGCAGCCATGTTTAAAGAAAAGTTTACAAAAAAAAAAAAACCCGATACTCCCTTTCTTACATGATCACCATCCTTTCCCCTTTAATAAAGCTATTCTAGCTACATTCATCAGCAAAGTGTCGAAAGTGTACGACAAATTATTTCTCTTTTTCAATGTATTAATATCTAACCGAGATATTTAATTTTGAAGGAAACACTAGTCTACAGGAAATTTTATTTATAACATATTTTATAACTGAAAAAACCACTACGCGCTGCAGACTAATATAACCTTTTTTCATAACTTAAGAATGTAAAAAAACTGATTCAAAATCTGTACAAAATTTCAAATATTTATTAAAAATTTATTAGATAAGTAAAAATTTTGTGAAAATCGCATTGAAATCAGCCAAGTTGTTCGAAAGTTATTGGGAAACAAAAAACGTAAATTTTCTTTAAAAATTTACACGCGTTCTATTAATCGGCCGTAAAAGGTAACAAAAAAAAAGAAAGGTTTTAAGTAGAAAAAATTTACAAAATTATATAAATAAAATACTACTTATTCATGTTGACAGGACTAAGCAATATGATTTTACATAAAATATCCTGCTGGTACTGTATTATCGAATTTTGGGAAAGTTTATTAATTTTGCAATGAAACTATATTTATTTTTAACATAAATGCTGTAAAATTCGTTTAATACAAAATAAACAGAAGCAAATAACAATTCATCTGGATAACATTGCGTGTAATCCACTATTACACAAAATTTACAATAAATTTATTATAGTATTTTAATGAGAGAAGCCTACTGAGAATAATAGACAGGGGTAGTTGTCATAGTTACACATTCTTACTAAACATCTCATTGGCTGTCATAGCAACTATGTATCACTGTTGCCAGATGGAACCAGATAAGATTGAACAGCTAACTTCAGCGCTCAATCGCAGTTTACCTTGCTTCATGGTCTTGGTAAAAAACTAGGTCATCAAGAAGCACCGCAATTCAAACAGTGTTAATGTTAATAACTGGTAGAGTAAAATACACTAAATTGCTTCTTTCATAAAAAATACTTTCATATAATAAGCTCTACGGATTGTGACCAGCTAGTAGATAGAATGATTAACATTCTTCGTGCAATGAAGAACATACAGTGAATAAGTTTAACAATCTGACTACAAACTAAGCTTAACTGATATATGAATACTTTTAGAAACTTAAAACAAACAAAATCAAAGAGTTTTGTGTATTTTCATGAATGAGCATAAGATACACATCAAGTTCGGTTCCATGAAAGATTTGTAATATCCATTCATAATATTAAAGGAGTTTTAAAAACAACCGAAACAGGTTCAAGACAAATAGATATTTTCAAACAAAATGTAATTTTTCATTTTAAAAAGATTAGTCTTCATGACAGAATTTTTAACATTTTTATAAGTATATGGGAGTATCTTAATAGATTTCAGAGATTTATTCATGGATTTTATATTACATTTAATTAAATATAAAGTAATTTCCTGTTTTTGAATTTAATATAAAAATTGTTTTATTTTGGTTTACAAATAGATTTCATCATAATTTAAGCCAATATTTTTAGCTTTAATTTGAAGCTCTTAGTAATGAATATTTAATCTCAGATATCTTACTTGTCTATCACATGAAAAAGATATTCCAATAATAAATTGTTAATTCTAAAAAAAAAATAACATTTATTTTTCATTTGAAGTAATTAATATGGCTTAATTAACATCACCTTCCATTCAAGCATTTTAAAAGTATAAGTTCATAACTAAGTAATAATGAGGGGGAAAAATCTTGCATGTGTAACTGAGGAGGAAGAAGGTCCACAGAATGGCGTAATGTTAGAAAACTAAATACGTACACCGAATATAAATTATAAAGTAAAAAAAATCAAGGTTTTTCTCACATTTTATTAAATCAGTTTTAATACAGTCAGAAAGAACACGTGGAAATAAAATAGAATCATAGTCAAAACGATATGGTTACATTTGCAGGTACATTTTAAGTAGTTAAATATATTCTAACTGGTAGCTCGCGTGGAAACATTTTAGAATTACTCAATTTTTTCGTTAATAAAAAAGCAAAATATACATTCAATCAAGTATAACACAAAGTATGAAAGGCCATTACAGTAGTGGTTGTAGGTGATTTAATACAACTCACAAGTAACTTCCGAAAATGGATTATTTATTATCAAGAATAATCAGCATTCATCGCAATATTTCTAAAAAAAAAAAAGTGAGGGATGTAATGATCACCTGCTGCTTTATACGTATATTTTTGTACATTAGTACGCCAACCCACTGAAACTCGGTTGGTATTACGCTCTTAAAGTAATAACACTCAGTATGACACCACTCGGTTCACCACAGGAAGTAGATTTTTAACAGATATAAATTTTTAACATCACAATTTTGATTAGTTACTCTTGTTCTTCAGATATTTTCCACGCATCACAGCCACGGGAAAGATAATATAGAGCAACACAAATAATTACATTACTTTCTGTAAAACCATCAGAATTATATACGTAACAAGTAGAAAAAACCTAATACACGTGCAATTATTTCTCAACATATTACTCAGAATTAAATTCTATGAAGTTTTGTTTAAATCTTTATTTATTTATTAATCATTTAAGAACGTAATTATGTTAAACATAAAACGTTATGATTTTAGACCATTATCTTTTGTTTTATATCTCAGATTTCTCGGAAACTACTAAAAACACAGTTCTGGGAGCCTAGTTGATTCAGTTTTTCAGATTAGATTTCATATAAAACCACTCAATTTAACCCTTAATTTGGGTCTCAAGAATGCAGTCTCGCTTAATTTTACCGAAGGCGCAGAAATCAAGATGAAATCTTTTGCCAGGCAACACACGCTAACGAAATGTTTCCAAACCTATGTTTATATACTTCCTTTTTTATTTTGAAAGAAATATTCTGATAGTTTGTTACATCCTTCGTTAATCAGTCTATAAGTGCGTGTGTGTGTGTGTATTATGAAATACTCATCCCATATTAAAATTGACCAGCTGAAAGCTTTTTTAAAAACTATAGACGATAAGTAAAATATATTCTTAAATATATTAAACCAAATTAATCTTTGTGCGCATTAATACAGTTAGGAAGATGGAATTTGCACTTTCAAAAAAAAGAACAAACTAAACATTTTTCATTCGTAATTCTACATAATTTGGATTTTTTTTTCTCCAAAGATAAAAAAACAGGCTTAATACAAACTAAACCTTAATTATTTTTATCAGATGGTTGGTAAGACACTTCTTCGTAAGGTATAGCTTAAGATAAGTATTTACTTTGGCGACAACTGACATAGAAGTATATTGTTATATGTAACTGAATAAAAAAAAAACAAACCAAAACCAAAAATTTTATTAGGCAAAAAGCAAATATGAAAATAAAAGGAACGCAAATGTTATTCCTTCACACAAAATTCATTTTGTGAAGTGGATACAAAAAGAAAGAGACAGACTATCAGCTATTTGTGAATACAAAATAGAACACCGCTCTTCATCGTATCCTTGCAGTGCCAATATCAAACCCACACCCTATGGTAACGGGTTTTAGGAGAATAGAAAAAGGACGAATTTTTCCCTTAAGCTCTCATTTCTTTACGTTTTTCTTTACAATTTCTTTCTTCAACATTCTAGAAATGTAAATTCAATTTATTTAGATGATTTTCATCTCTCGTTCGGAAAATAAAACACACACACACACACACACACACACACACACACACACACACATAGCCAATATTTATCGGGATATCGATATTTGTTTCAAATTCATCGTTCTAAGCCGTATAATAACGCCTTGTAATACAATGCGGTGAAACAGGAGAAGAAAGGTAATAACCATGGCAAGTACAGTTATAAACTAAGATAAAAAGGCATCTATCACAAAATTGTAATACTTTCCTGACATTACTTATTTATTCTTATATAGTGGAAAAAATACAGGTAAAACATTACCTAAGATCTCTTTTTTGGGAAGGGAGTAATTCATGATGAAGTTTTAATGTGTAATTATGATTGTATGTTTAAATAAAGGAAGAAAAATTAAAAAAATCGGTAATTTTATTTTTTCTGTTCCCATACCTCTAAAATCACCTTTCAAGAGTTATTTTTTTTTATTTTTTACGTTTATTATGTTAGATGAAACTAGTTAAAAAAGATTCCACTAAAAAATGTACAACAAAGCGAAAATTTATCTAAGATTTTTTTCGTCGGTGAGGGAGGTTAATACGATGAAATTTTACGGTAATATTATTACTAAAGGATTGTTATTTTAACATTTAATATAATTGAAAGTTTAAATAAACCCAAAAAAATTTTAAGAAATTCAAAATATCTATATTTTCAAACTTTGATCGGCTCCCACACCATTATTTCCGTCAAAGTATCTTTTTACATTTTTTTTTGGGGGGGGGGGGTCATTTGTACTGCTTCTATGCCTAGGAAAATATTTTTTTTTTAAATCGATAAAAAATTTGTTTTAAATAAAACCACAGATTTTATCGATTTCTGGGGAAGAGGGAATTTTCGGATAAATTTTTTTAACGAATGGTAAGATTAAGCATGCACGCATGTGCTCAACTTAATATAAAGTGAGGTTATGTTAGTAAAATGGACCTCAAATAAAACCCACATACTGGAGATATTGACTCCAAAATTTTACACATATTACCCGATATACATGAAACATGTCACCAAAATCGGTATATCCAGTCAAAAGTTAAGCTTAAAACACGCCAACGTAAGTTTTAATATTACCCCTCCCCCCTTTATTTTGTTCTTTGGGGTCCCTGGTTCATGAAACGTCGAGAAGGGAAACTCCCACATCCCATTTATGACCTATTACCATACTCTCCTACTTGCAACATAGCTCTAGTGCTAAGATGTCAGGAAAGTAACATATTTTATAATTGGAAACATTTTAGAATTACTCAATTTTTTCGTAAATAAAAAAGCAAAATATACATTCAATCAAGTATAACAGAAAGTATGAAAGGCCATTACAGTAGTGGTTGTAGGTGATTTAATACAACTCACAAGTAACTTCCGAAAATGGATTATCTATTATCAAGAATAATCAGCATTCATCGCAATATTTCTAAAAAAAAAAGTGAGGGATGTAATGATCACCTGCTGCTTTATACGTATATTTTTGTACATTAGTACGCCATCCCACTGAAACTCGGTTGGTATTACGCTCTTAAAGTAATAACACTCAGTATGACACCACTCGGTTCACCACAGGAAGTAGATTTTTAACAGATATAAATTTTTAACATCACAATTTTGATTAGTTACTCTTGTTCTTCAGATATTTTCTACGCATCACAGCCACGGGAAAGATAATATAGAGCAACACAAATAATTACATTACTTTCTGTAAAACCATCAGAATTATATACGTAACAAGTAGAAAAAACCTAATACACGTGCAATTATTTCTCAACATATTACTCAGAATTAAATTCTATGAAGTTTTGTTTAAATCTTTATTTATTTATTAACCATTTAAGAACGTAATTATGTTAAACATAAAACGTTATGATTTTAGACCATTATCTTTTGTTTTATATCTCAGATTTCTCGGAAACTACTAAAGTACACAGTTCTGGGAGCCTAGTTGATTCAGTTTTTCAGATTAGATTTCATATAAAACCACTTAATTTAACCCTTAATTTGGGTCTCAAGAATGCAGTCTCGCTTAATTTTACCGAAGGCGCAGAAATCAAGATGAAATCTTTTGCCAGGCAACACACGCTAACGAAATGTTTCCAAACCTATGTTTATATACTTCCTTTTTTATTTTGAAAGAAATATTCTGAAAGTTTGTTACATCCTTCGTTAATCAGTCTATAAGTATGTGTGTGTGTGTGTGTGTGTGTGTGTGTGTGTGTGTGTGTGTGTGTGTGTGTGTGTGTGTGTGTGTGTGTGTGTGTGTGTGTGTGTTTGTGTGCGTGAGTGAGTGTGTATTATGAAATACTCATCCCATATTAAAATTGATCAGCTGAAAGCTTTTTTAAAAACTATAGACGATAAGTAAAATACATTCTTAAATATATTAAACCAAATTAATCTTTGTGCGCATTAATACAGTTAGGAAGATGGAATTTGCACTTTCAAAAAAAAAGAACAAACTAAACATTTTTCATTCGTAATTCTACATAATTTCGATTTTTTTTCCTCCAAAGATAAAAAAACAGGCTTAATACAAACTAAATCCACATTCCATTCTCGAAACGTCGAGAAGGGATACACCCACATCCCATTTTTTGACCTATTACCATACTCTCCTACTTGCAACATAGCTCTAGTGCTAAGATGTCAGGAAAGTAATATATTTTATAATTAACTACTAATAAATTTCAGCCGCTTTAAAATTTAAATAATTCTAACCCACTATTTTATTATTTCAATCTCCGTACTGCTATTTTATTTTACCTTGGCTGAGCTAAAAATCAGTTTTGTATAATCACCAATGCCTGACCAACGATTGTGCATCTTTTACAATAAAGTTTGTCTTGATTTGTAAAATTATTAATAAATAAATAATTATAATATCAATTGTTTCACATGAGTAGTTTTAAAATACTTTCTTCTACTTTTTAAAAACAGATGCAATGATAATTTTCCATTTCATCAAAGGCGGATGGGTTAAGTTTTAATTTCAATATAAAATTACCGTTCAGCAACATATAATTAATACGTTTTTGCTTGTAAATTCTAAAAATAAATTTAATATTTACTAACAAAAAATAAAGAAGAAACCTTAAATATTAATTTTATTATAAATTAATATTTTCACTAGACTGACAAATAAAAGAAAGTAAAAAATACATACCAGCTTTTTTATTATTAAAAATAATGTTATATTTTATATTCTGCTAAATTTCATCAACATATCTATAAAAAAGAGATGGGATCAAGTTTAAACGGCAGGAAGAGATATAGAGGTTTTTTAAAACAGAACGGAGGGGTAGATTGTTACCCGCACTGCAGTATTTATTTTGAAACACGTAAATTGAAAAAAAAAATAATAAAAAAAAATACGTCAGAGGTACGGCTGTAGGTGTTCGTTTGTGAATCCAATTAAACTGGCATTAGCAGCAAATTGTTTGTTGTGGTGTGTTTGTGTGAATTTTATTGTGTATATATGTATATGTGTAAGTTATAGGATGAGTGTAGGTTCGTGTTTGCGAATACAGTTCTCTGCTTGTTGTATTGTTTGCACATTTAAAGGGAGAATGTTGGTGAGGGGTTACTGGATCTGATCAAGACAGGGTGGTCGACGAGTCGGTCGGTTGAATAGATTTCACGTGATATGTATGGTTGATATGGATGTGATATCTGAACGGGCGTATGATAATTCCAACATTTAATGTTTTAAAATATTAATGATAAATACAAACATACGTACCTAACCTGGTACTTCCAATTATCGTTACAATAAGTACAGTTGTACTGCAGTAATTAGTGTTAAATATACACGTGTTCACATGTAAAAATCATTTCCATAAACGTCATAATTCAACATAACAAAAGATTTAGTAACAACAGAACAATGCAAAAACAATTTCTAATTATTTGCTTTAATTTGATAAAATGTTTCACTGCATCTATCGCAGAATCACAGGCTAATTAATTCTATCTTTAGATATTTTCATCACATTATGATTTATAAAACCCATTTTCTTTATATTTATACATGAAAGTAATTGTCATTTTTTAACGAATTATTAATAATTTACATCTGGTTGTCTTCCTCCACCAAGAACAAAAAAAAATTGGAAAAGATAAAGACTAAACTCCCCTGCAAATTTTAATTTTATCTAAAATGTCTCATTCTCTTTCCACTACATTACATACGTATTATTTATATTCTGATATGAGCAATTTGGGTTTAGAAAATGCAAACAAAAAGAACAACATTAATTTAATGTTTTCTTCCAGAAACATAAATAAAAATTTTATATTATGCATCATACGAGTACACCCAATCTATATGCACACCGTTTACTCAGTTTCAGAACATCTGCTCTTACTCTTCGATTAGATCAATTTAGCAGCACATAGTAAAGGCCCTTGCTAGGTGTCGGGAATTAAAACAGATATGGATGGATACAGTACACTATTTAAAAAGGAAAAAAAAATACAGTAATTAATGATAATAATCTAAAATGTCTTAGCTGATCACAAACTACACCAAAGTTAATTTTAATTCATTAAAAAAAAAAAAAAATACGCGATTAAATTTATGTAACATAGAGTTCTCTGAAGTGAACAACATATCAGAATGGTATACCGCAGTAACGGAATGTTTCGTAAATGTTGAAATACATTCGTGAAATATACCGGACGGTACTGAAGTACAAAGCTAATAACGCTAACGTTACACTAGATCACGTGTTCTACTAAAACAATGTATTTGTTATTTTCATATAACTGTGCATGCAAATTTAGAAGTAGTGGATTATTATTCTTCTACAAATAAAGGTACTGGCTGAATAGATTCTTCCAAGACTTTTTGAAATCAAAGTTTATTGGCAACAATATCTTATACATATAAGTATGCGTATGAAATTTGAACGAAGATCATCAGATATGGAAAGAGTTGATAATTTAAAATTAACATTTTTATAATAAGATCTTTATTTATTTATTTTTATTATCACAATTTGTTTATTTATAATCGGTTCCAAGAAGGAACCATAAGTAAATATAATTACAATAACCGCTAGATGAGAAGTTTCTAATGAAACCCCTCAATAAAACATACATACATACGTACATAACACTAGCTTATGAAAGAAATTTAGGCTCTTCACCAGGCATAGAGAAGATGCTCATTACTTAAGGGATATCGTCCAAGCCATGGTGGAGTCACTCAGACACCTCCAGGTCCAGCACTTGAAGGCAAATGAATCGCCGGACGTTCTTACTGTTTTATAGGAGATTCAGCGCTAGATAGTTAACATGATTACCTAGCCGTTCTTTGTAAAGTGAACCAAATCCCTTCATTTCCTCGCCGACATATGGTAATTCCAGATTCTTGTGAATTTCTCCATTCCGTGCAAACCTTTTTTCATTCTCCCCAACTTATTTTGGAAGCGTTGTATAATTTCAATATTGTTCTTGCTCGTTGTACCTCATAGCCACACGTCTAAATGTGTTTCATAATGACCTTGTATGTTAAACGTTCGTTGGACAGCAAGAAATGTGAATTTCTGCTTAGTAACAAATAAAGCTTCTTAATCCTGACGTTTAGCTGTTGTTCCGTTCCATGTTGAGTCGGTCGGTGCTGCACTCTAACGTCTACTAGCGCTGGCCGGCGAGTTAGTCTAATATGACCATTCGAAAGTCGGATCTCGCTTGGAGCGGTCATGATTTGTTTAATGTAACATTTCATTCTAGTGGAGAATAGTTTTATTTTGTAGCCTAAAGTGTAATATGGCTTGTAGTGTTTACTGATAATGTTCAATTGTATTTAAAAAAATGTAATTCATTTAAATTTAATTTCAAAATTTTAAAAACCTTATAAATAAAAATACTTTTACTGAAATAATTTAGATAAATAGACCAATTCAGCTGTATACGATGTAAA
Source organism: Lycorma delicatula (assembly GCF_047948215.1). Lineage (NCBI taxonomy): Eukaryota > Metazoa > Arthropoda > Insecta > Hemiptera > Fulgoridae > Lycorma > Lycorma delicatula. Next base: position 184,132,959 of record NC_134458.1, read on the forward strand.
ATGTTCTAACTGTATTTATAATTGTATAGGTCAAAGCATAAATATTAATAAAACCCATAAACAAACCTACAGAGCATGGTAAAACACCTATAATATTTATAATGGAGCTAAACACAATGTTAAATTATAATCACATACTCAATAATAATCTCCATAATTCTTAGAAAACTGAATTTATTTTATTTATAAGTTTTAAAATTAATAGATAATAGTACATTAACCAATGAGACTATAATGATAGCCATTAGTGCACAAGTGAGAAAGAAGTAAGTTACTACACGAGCTTTGATGAATGTAGTAAACTTTGCAAGAGTGCTTTAATGGCCGTTATAGAAGTTTTATATCGTATTTTTTCTACGGCTGAGAATATATTGGGATCATTGATTTAAATCTTTGACAAAATTGATTGTTTAGGGAATATTTTAAAACATTTTCAAAAAATAAATTAAACAATACATTTCTGTGGCAATAGATTATAAGTTTTGCTTTTTCGTTATTATCGATGGTGTTACAACATTTTTTCCTCAGATTCTGACATAATTAAGAAAAGGATAAACAGTGTAATATAAAAACTCATTACCTATTGGTGTATTTTCAAATTATTCTCTGCTTGCTAACTACTAAATCGGATTAAAATTAAAGTAAAAAAAACACCTAATAAACAATACCCGCTTCTGATCGGTCAATGGTTGAAAAGAGTAGGCTTTTGATTGGTTTAACACTTGTATCATAATAAAAATCCGTTTCATAATGACCCTCATTATGATACAGGTTCCAACCGCTTAATTCAAACAAATAAAGCCGTAAAAAATAATTTAAATCTTATATACAATAGATTTCGGATAATCGGACCACCTCGGGACCGGGGCTAACTGGCCCTATTAAGCGAAATTAACGAAAAATGAAGAGCAATGAAAAATGAAAATACAGTATACAGATGTATTCTAATTACTCGATTTAGCGATTTACTATTCCTGCACATCCCCTGAGAGAAGGACTTAGGCTTATCTCATCGACCAGGGGGCGTTGATAATTGTTCACTAGTTGAACAGATTGTAACGTATACATTAGGAAAAAAGAATTAAATACTATCTAATAACTTTGGCGGAGGAAAAGTGTCTCCTAAAATTAGATGGTATCTTATGTTAGATAGGATATTAAAAACCATCATTTTATGTTTATAGAATTTATATAAATGCCCTTAACATAAATATATTTTATATTTAGTTAACCGTTGTCTTGAAGAATTTTTTTTTATCATTTGCCTACTCTCAGCATATAATTTAAAAAAATTGATTAGAAAAAAATTCAATATCCATAAATTATAACACACCAAAATTTCTTAAAAATTATTAAAATTTATATGAAAGGTTTATACTCAGATTTAAGAGTTTTCCTGGAACGTAAATCGGGCATTAATTAAGGGACTACTACTGGTTGAAAGTACTAGCAAACATTAAGAGACAACTGGAGAAAGTAGTTTTTTTACTCATCCTGATGAATCAAAAAGAGATTAGAGCCGGAAAAAAATTATTTTTAATATAAAAATAAAAATTTACAGTATAATAAAATCTTATGAACGAAATGGTTTAGCTTAATTTTACGAGTGAGGCGAGATTGTTTGGGATTTCTTTTCTATGTGTGTTTGTTGAAGACAATACATGAAATACGTTTTCCAGTTTTATGTAATTTTACAGCAAAGTTTCCTGTTATTATACGGAATGAAATATGTGTAATGATTTTTTACAAAATTTTCCGTTTCAAAATGGTGACCAGTATTACCATGGAAAAGCGCCGGTTGTTAACCTCCACTAAGTCACCGCTGTTTATACAAACTACTTTGTAAATATTAAGTTTGTTGAATATTTATTATAATGTTGGTTTTTTTTTTTATTGTTAAATATAAAAAAAATAATAATAATAAAACATAAGCTGTAGTGGAATCTCCTTCACATTCTTCAGTAATTGATATCCAGTGTTCCTGAAAACAGTGCTAACAATATTTTTAATACAGCAAGAATATTTTTAGCACTAGTTAAACATTCCACAATAAAACATTTCGTTTTATTTTAATATTCACTTTATTAATTCAATTTCGTTGCATAACTCAAACTAATATTTTAAGTGCAGAACAAAATGAAAAACATCAACAGTTCAAAGAACTGAAAATATGATAATTTACTTAAAATTTTATGTAAATAATTAATAAATCAACTGATATTTCTTACAATCTATTATTATCTAACAGATATGACGTCACGTTTAGCGCAGACGTATTTATAAATAATTCATAAAATTTTGTTCACCCTTTGTGCGATTCAACATGAATGGCAGAAGTGACAAAACATACTCGTATACAATATTCTCAAATCTTAAAAAAAAAATAACTGGTAGAACATTTAAAATGGCATCAATTGAAATGTATTTTGAAATGTTTATTAAAATAGTAACAACTGTGATGTGTTATTTTATAGATTATTAAAAGAGTTTATACTTCTTAATAAAATATATATATTACATTTTTTTTTACGTTTTATATTGCTAGATTTTAAACAAACTGTTTAAGATGACACTAAATGATAAAACTTATTTTTTTTTAATGTATAAGTAAAAATTAGGAAGTAAAATTGTATATAAACAAATAAGTTAAAATTTTAGCCAAAAAATTAAAGGAATAATAAAAATTTAAAACACGAAAACAATGTTTAAAAATTTCTGTTGATTTTTTATTAATTTAAGTAATTTAGGAATATATATACGTGTATATATGTAAGTGTATACACACACACACACACACACACACACACACACACACACACACACACACACATATATATATATATATATATATGAGTAATATATATATTACTCATATACATCACAATGTAAACAAAAATACTTTAAAAAAAATTTCTTATGAAAAACCGTAATTGCAAAAATTATATAACCTTATCAGTAGTAAGGATTCTCTTGACCGGAAGTGACTATTCAGAAACTTCAAGAATGCATATTAATTACTCAAATATTATTTTTACGTTTTTTTGTTTTAAATGAATGTAACAAACAGCATCTAAAGGATTTATAATTAAACTCTGTTCAAAGGTGGATCTATAATTTCTAAAGAAAAGGCAATTATTATGATGATGAACGAAAAATGAATGATTTATGGATAAAAATATCAAATCTCGGAATTACGGGAAGAATGGACGTTTCATTGCTGAAAGTAGCCATGATCTTTCTTCTGGATATGGTTACTTTTCCCGTACTGCAGTCAGTGCTATCCCTATGAGTTCACTCATGCAGTTCATTACTTAAAATATAATAATAATAAATTTAAATTAAAAAACAATAAATTTAAATTGTAATGAAAGAGCTACGAAATTATTCACAAAAATACTAATGAAAATTCCAAAATAATACGATTTAAAATATTCCATATTAAATACAATTTAATATGAATTTTACAACTATCTTTATTATATAATCTCACTAAAACGAAGTGCGTCTTGAACGAAAAGTCATGATTTTTTTTAAAAAAAGAAAAGACTTCTAAGAAAGAGACTGAATCTAAAAAAAAAATTAAAAAAAATTATATGTTAATACTAAAATCATTCTTTTTATCCTCGGTAATGCTACGAAGTACGCGTAAATTAAAGTATTTAACTAACTTATTTAATCTCAGGTTAATTTTATTATATTTAAATAAATATTCGCCGAAATATTTTTCTTTAATGGAAAAGGATAAAGGTATAATCTCAAAAGCAAAAATTGTACCTGTTTAAATACTAAAGTATTCAAGACGACATATTGACGTCATCATATAAACTACAGTTGTTATTATTTATATATAATTCCTCCGAAAGCAATTTATAGACTAAGACATATGCATGCATATTCCCTCAACTGTAAATGACATATATGACGTCATACTGGAATCAAGTTCAGAGGTAATACGTTTATGCCCAAAGGAGATAAAACACTATCAGAATATAGCTTAATTCCCTTCAAATAATAATCATGCCATAACCGTTTCTAAGCATATATGCAAGTATTAATGACAGCTTGTATTTAAGGTAAAATTAATACAGATGACATTTAATATTTATTTATGAATCTCCGGAAATGATTTTTTGTCATATCTTGTGAATTTCATACATTCGTTTTTTAATTCAATTTTTGTATTGTTTCTATTTTTATCCAGTAAATTTATATATATATATTTATATAACAGGGTGATTCAAAACTATACGGCAATCTCTCAGAAGCTGATTCTATAGCTATAGGCCCGAAAACATTGCGTTAGCGAGTTACGGCTACCAAAAGATTTCGCCCGGATTTCAGTTCCAACGGTGAAATGAAGACTTCTTGAAATTCTGGGAAGGTAAATTAAGGGGCGAATTTAATTGTTTCTTACGGTTTTTAACCTGCAAATATTTAAAAAATGGACCCAGAACTGTGCCTTCATTATTTTTAAAGATATCTGAAAAAATTTGACGTCGGTTAAATATCTGAAAAGATTTCTGAGTAACAAATAACATGTTTTTGGGTTTAACGTAAAAAAAAACTTTGTTAAATGTTTTACTTAAATAAGTTAAAAATTTAATTCTGAAAAGATGGCATTATGAATCGCTCATTATATATTTATTTACATAAATATTATATATATGTGTGGAAACTTATTAACGAAACAAAATGCTAAATTTAAACTGATTCAAATTTTAGTTATATACTAAATCATAAACTAAAAACTAGTCATAAACTAAATACTAATCTTTATAAAAATTGGTTCTACTGATATACTTAGGATGCAATTTAACGAAAAAAATATTATTACAATCAGTAAAATTAACTAAACCTTTTAAGGATTTATTCAGCTAAGATATTAGAAAACACAAAAAAATTTTGAGTAGTATTTAAAATAACATTGTAGAAAAAAAATCTTTTAGAAACTGAGGTGGTTCTGATCATTCCTCACGTGGAATCTTTTCTAACCTACTTACACGAAGATGTTTTCATTGCATTTCAGGAAGATGTTTTTAAAAAAAAAAATAGTAAAATAAAATAGTAGAAAAAATGTTTTAAAATTTAGAACGGGGATTAGATTTTTTTATTTTTAAAAACTAAGAATCAATGTCAGAGAAAAACTTCCAGGAATAAAATCTTAAAAAAACATTTCATAAGAAAGTTTTGTTCTTTCAAACAAATTCTCTCAATTCTTCAAACAGAAATCTCTTCTTTAAACAGATAATTTTTGTTCCTTTTTTCTGTTATTTGCTATCTACTTTGAGGATTCATTTTGAAAAAAAAAATGTTCCACCTTAACAGTTAAAGCACCCAAATCTTTAAAACTATTCTCAGAAAATTTTCTAAAGTTTGCATGAAGATTTTCATTCTAAATAATAAAATACATAAATACATTTTTGAAAAAATGGTGAATACAAAACGTTAGATTGAATAATAGAAATCTGACATTTGTATGGTTAATAAACTTAAAAAGCATCGTTGATCCTAATTCTAGAGAAAGTTTAAAGAGTTTCGGAAAGGTCCTTTAAAATAACAATGCAAATTACAATCGAAAAAAATTTCAAAGAATGAAATAAAAAAAAAATGTCTACCGTACAGATGCAGTATAAGTAAATAAAAAGACAAACATCAATTTCTACTTGCATTATCGTTATGTATCACCAGACTAATTAAATGTATAGATAGCTTAAAATCATTCTTAAACATCCTAATCTACACAGAAATAAAAAGTTTTCCCTTACTTATTGCATACACATCTAACGCCTACTGTGTAAAAGAGTTGTTTGGAATTTTGGAGTGGTGTCCCTGAAAAGGGCCAATTGTGTGTGTTTAGACATGAGAAGGACTGTTGGGTCCGGAAGCTGGTCTCCGGCAAAGTAGGCTGGGCCCGTAGGGTGGTAGTTAGGGAGTTGCGGTTCGACCATTGGAATCGGACCAAGCTTTTCCAATAGTAGTTGGATGCCCACAACAGCGTCCACTACAGTAATGATCTCCAGAGGCCCGCAGTTTCGGTCGGCGTCGATCGTCTTCCGCCGGCGCGGCCAAGGCGGTTCTCCCCGAGATGTGCTCGTCCGTCCGTCTTCTCTGCGAGAACTCCTGGCGCTAGCGCACTTTTTGCCGGGTCGGTAGCCCTATTGCTGCGCTGGGGATGCTGGAATCATCCGCGAAATCCCACACTGGGCCAGCCAGGGAATTTCTTCGTCTTCTGCTGGTGGACGTCGGTAACAGAATAAGCGTTTGCTAAGCATTTTAATAAGGTCCTACGAGGAGTGAGGCCGATGTGTGGGAGAGTTGCGCTGTCAGCTGGCTTGGTGGAAGGAACGCGTGTGCAGCGGCGTAGGTGGACTACAAGTTTCCTTGACATCTACCGTCTAGCGTCGCGCTTGCCCACAGTAAGCACAGCATGTGGAAACAAATATATATATATATATGTGTGTGTGTGTGTGTGTGTGTGTGTGTGTGTGTGTGTGTGTGTGTGTGTTTACTTTAAATATATAGATACATCTTTTATTTCTATCACAGAACTAAGTTGTTTGAAATCATATTGAAACAAACTATAATTCTTGTAACTATAATTCTCGTAAGTTATAAAATATGTTCGTAAAGTGTTAATTTTTTTTTTTTTTTAACTGTATAAGTATTTAAACAGACAAGTAAGTTTTTAATTTTAGTTTTTTTAATTCTTTAGCAAACAAAAAAAAGTATTTAAATGCAGTTCTACTCTATACTATAACCTAGAGAATTAGCTTCCATTATTATCAACGGCACCAGTTAATTAAAATTATATCAGATGATTAGCGTAAATAAATTTTTGAAGGAACTTTACACTAGTACTTCCCCTTGTATCTCCGATAACTTAAACATAAGTGTTCTGTATATAAAATATAGAAGCATATGGAATTAAAAATGGAATATCGTATTGTCCCCCGACTTAGGTAGCTGTGTAAAATTTCACCATTGTGTGACGCCGGAGAACGAGTTTAATTAAGGTAACAAGATTTGCATTGTAGCAACATTCAAAAAAGAGAGGGGTAAAATGGTCGTTATTGAGGTGCAGTGGGAATTAAGGAATTCTATAGTTGACAGATTTATCTGCTTATCACAAATGTTTTGCTTTTTGGGAGTAAGTGATAAAGCTGAGAATCTAGTGCCTCTTTAAACTGGATTTTCTTCGCTAAGGTATGGTAATATCATAGAATAGTACCTGGTTTTCCAAATATGTAGTTTACTCCAATTGTGTTGTCAATTCCATAGAATAAAATTCCTTTTCTTCAGAAATCCTTTAAAAAACGTTTAACTTGAAGATATACGAGTAGACAGGATCACTAGAAGCAAAACTGGAATTCCTAAAAATTAAAAATGAAAGATTTGTAATCTGAAAACAATGAAATTGGTGGGAAAATCTACTGAATCGATGAAAATTTAGGGAAGAATTCGAAGTTACTTCAAGGACTATCCCACCACAAAGCAAATGGATGAAGTCGCGCGAATAATTTTCAATTTTATCATTAAGAGTGAGCTAAATTTCAAGCTTCTTACAAAAGTTGATATTTCAGCAACATAGTTTCCAGCGTTTTAAAATAATATTAATTATCATGCAACACAGCGATTAATCCAACGATTATCATTATTAGGTTCAATTAATCGAGTGACTAAATAGCAACAAAAATTTTTAAATTCTGAATATATTATTTAGTGAAAAAAAAATTAAATCTAATCAAGTAATTGTTTCAGAAAGTAAGGTTTTCCACCTCTTTTTAAAGCTCCTGTTTTTGGGTTTATGCATATCTCCAGCCACCTAGTCAGTATGCTTCTATTTTAGTTTTGATATATTTTCATCTTAAATATTCATTATAACCTTCAAAATCAACGTAGGCGTAAAATCTAAAGACTTTTATAGCTACTGCTGCAGAAATTGAAGAAGCAAAAAAAAAAAACAAGTGGTAATGAAACGAACTCTCCTAGCCCTTCAGCCGTCTAATAATGACGGGGATTGAAAAGAATAAGAGTTGGTCATGAGAGCTTACAGAAAGCAATACAAAAAGGGACATATAGTACCACTCAAGAAGAAAAGACACAAAAGAGATTGGGGTTCAGAAAAGCTACTTACCATGTTGATAAAATGGGGCGATAAGATCACCACAATTCCCGTTATAAGACAAAATCAAGTTTATGTTTTCAAAATGCATTTAATATTTCAAAAATATTTTATTTTAATTATTATTTACATTTTGTGTTGATAAAATTTTAAGTAGTTCCACACGATTTTTCTCTCCAGAAACGTTATTTTTTTAAATATTACTTCATCCATGATATGCGAAATTTTTATTAATCTATACATGTAAAACAAAATTTCCTGACTGTCTTGCCTATCAAGGTTCAACTCAAACCGCTTAACCTAAATAGAAAAATTTTAGAGGTACACTGTTTTTATAACGTAACATCATCTAAGGAAGGATTTTGGAAAACAGAGTATTCTAGAAAGGGGGTAAAAAGCAGGGAAAATTTTTATATCAACATTAAATATTTCAGGAACCGAAGATGTATGCCGAATGTTAGTGACAATGCTAGGAAGGGCAAAAAATAGCACTCAAATCAATTATGATAATCCTAGCGGAAATATAAAACACAGTATTGTGAAAATTTGAACCGAAGGTGTTATAATAATGAAAATTTGAATTTAGACATTTTTTTAAAATAAAATGATGTTTTTCATTATTTTTAAAAATTTCAATTTGGGAGAGGGGCAAAGTTTTTCATGAAACTATATGAAGCCTTAGGTTTTACAGTCGTGAAAATTAGTATCCTGACTTTTCTTTGAAAACGAGAAGGCAATTATCACTATTTTTCAAAAATCAAATTTAGGAGGAAATGAAGAGCCTAAATTCTTTAAGAAGATTCTAATTCTGAAAAATATGTAATGAATAATGATTATATTCTAGAAGAGACTTCATTTTTCGCATCGTTTTTCTTTGAAATTTGATATGAAATATTGTTACTAAGTCGCTCAACTAAGATTTGGACCAATTTAAATGTAAACAAACCAATTTGGTAATACGCTCACTAAAATATCAATGTTTAAGTTGCCGTCGAATTTCAATAAAAATGTATTGTTACTTCTCAAAACTTATTCCAGGTGCAAATCAAAAAACAAAATAAGTGAAGCCACGGGCAATAGCGAGTCTTGTAAACAGTATATTATTAAAAAAAAAAAAAAAATTGGATATTTACTGACACAATTTTCTTGCGTTACCCTACAATCCGATGGTTCGAAAACATCTAAATTTTAAAACTGGGTTAAGGACAATAAGAACATAATTAATTATTGAGCAGTTAACAAGGAATATTTTTTAAAATTTTCTCGTAATACGAGCAAGATAAAATCGAGTAAATTTAGAAAGTAATGTAGGGAAATTTTTTAAAATTAAATAAAGTTAGGTAAGTTAATGGGAAAGTAAAGTAAAGTAATTAGTGAATGAAACAACACCGTGTTCCATTTTTTAACTTGTTTTTTATGAATTGAGTTACTAAGCATAATTCTTGTGAAAAAAAATCCAAGGCAACTAGTATAAAAAAGAGGATTTAGTTCCACGATTATATATATCCTTTATATATATATTATTAACGACTGCTACGATAATTGATCAATAATATTATGTACTAATTGTATACATTGAAACTGGGATCGACCATTGCATTACTTATAATCTATTAGAAATCTTAATGGTATGTAATCATTTTTAATTTTTAATTTTCAGGATACTACCTCATGAGAACTATATATGTAATTTTTTACTTTAAGCAGTTTTGAAATTAACATAGTAATACTGAATTCTCATTGTTATGATTACAAAAATCATTTAGCACGGAAGCACATGTTTTCAGATTAACACCTTGAAAATAAATTACGTATTCCTATATTTATAGGGATCATTTACTGAACAAATAAACTCTAGGAATACCGCGAGAAATTAAAAAAGCGTTCAGTAATGAAATATTATATATATTTTCTCACTAAATCCGTCACATTTTTCGTGTAGTTTTTAAAATCTTTGTCAGGTATTAATTTTTTAATATAAAAAAACCTAACACCATTACGGTATATAACATTTAAAAAAAAATATAATTACATGGTAAATATGAAGGATATCGTTTCCTTTATTGATAGATGGCTTATATTAAGTAGTTATTGCAAACAAATACATTAATTTGTTTTTTACAACTTATTCAAGGGACAACTAGGTTAGTTTCATTGTACGGCTTGAAAATTGCGTATAACAGATTAATTCTGTTACGTTTTTCTTAAATTTGTTTTAAAAAAATTAAACGTATAAGTGAACTTCAAAAGCATATGTTCAGTTGAATCAGTATTCGAAAGAATATTAAGCCAGCAAACAAATCATTGACTGGCACCACAGAAAGAAGGCAAGTGAAATAGTTGTAAAAGAATGCAGGTTGATAAAACAGAGAAAAGTACTACAACGAGTAAAAGATATTATACGGAAAGCAAATAATAAAAACAGTGTGCTGTTAAGTATTATACCCTAAATGATACTTTGAATTCTGAATAATAATTAGGTAAAGCTTTTCTTAACATATTCATTAATTTTAACTTATTTTTGTAAGTTTCCTCGTGTGTTTATTTTACAAGTAATAACATTGCAACATTTTATGACTTTTGATTATTTCATTATTACATTAACATAATAAAAACACAGTTTATCAAATAGTTCTATTATCCTTCAAATAGTACCAAACAATATTAAATCTTTATTAAAAACTAAGTTTTATTTAAAAAAAAAAAAACAAAAATCCTTCTCTTGGTAAAGTATTTAAATTCTACACAAGGGTAATTTCGATGCTGGATCGGGCATATATACAAGATGCATCAAAAATCAAGTAAGTATTCTGATTAAAGAAAAATTATATAAAGTTTAATGCATAAAAAAATATTTTTAATTATTTTCAATCGAGAAACATCTGGGTTCTTCGATATGAAGTCGGGAGCTCTGTTATGAAGCTTGTTCTGTATTATATTTTCACATTATCCGGAGCTATTTGTTATTGTATTCTATTTTCACATTATCTATTGTATGACGTTATCCGGAGCTTCCTGCTCCGGATAACGTTTTTTTCTCCATCGTTTGCAAACAATACGGCAATTCTAGCTGATGATGAAGATCCGAATAAGCTACAAATCAGAATTCGACGAAATCAGCGGGTGACTGACGAAATGAGGGTGAATCAGAACATATCGAGGCATGTGACGTTTATGATGAGAAGGGGTGATTGTCCACAGATCCAACTGAATGGCATCAACATCCCTTACACGGATCGGGTAGTGTCTTGCCTAGACTTGGATAGTCGCCTGACGCGGAAGGACCACGTGGTAGAAAAAAGGAAACAACTTAACATCAATTATAAGGAACTAAAGCAATTGCAGGGTAGATACTCACACGGTTATCGTTGTCTACAGAGCTATCCTTAAACCTGTCTGAACATATGGGATCGAGCTATATTGAGGCAATTCAAAGATTACAAAATAAATTGATGAGGAGCGTAACAGAGGCCCCGTAGTTTGTAAGGGGGGTAGAGACACCCATGGCTATCTAGGATTACCTTCTGTTTACGAAAAGATCCAAAAACTTAGCTCGCGGTACAAACAGAGGTTAGACAAAAATTTAAATTACTAGGCAGTACATCTATTGGACAACAGTAATGACATCAGACGGTTAAACGTTTCCATAACCTGGACCTGGGAGATGTAACCAGAAGAGTGACCTGAATATGGAACCTAGGAGTGCGAATATAGGGTGACTCTGTCACTGTGTAGTGAATGTCACTTTGAGATAGTCTACGAATTACAGCTATTTCTATCTATAAACGAATGTTTGTTTTATCTATAGTGTTTTTTTCATGTATTAATATTTATGTCATTGTTTATATTTATTCTTCCTGTGATTTATTTCTAGTGCTATGTTAAGTATTGAACTTTATTTTGGCCACTTATACAAGTACTCTTCCTGTATACGAGGTTTATTCCTCGTACAAAATTTTGAACGTTTGCATGCTTCAACGAAGGATTTCGTCGTGGAGCTCTCTTCACGTGATTATCATGAATCATATTTACATAAGGTCTCCTATCAGGTACCGATTGTAAGTGGCAAAAAAAATTATTAAAAAACAGGAAAAAAATCGAAAATAATTTATATATATATATATATATATATATATAGCGAGAGAGAGAGAGAGAGAGAGAGAGAGAGAGTGTGTGTGAGAGAAATTGAATTTGATTATACATCATTCCACTGATAAGATACAGTGTTCTGATGTTTGAAAAGACTTCTCTAGGAAAAATGTAGTAAAATAAACAATTAAATTCCCTACAATTTCGGTAAAATATTTTTTAAGTGATAAAAATTAAAAAGAAATAAAATTGGGTGTAACTTGAACAGAAAGTTTTTGAAATTTAGTATAGAGATTTTTCCTCATCTTATGTGGAAAAGTGACAAAAAAGCTGTAAACAAATTTTATTAAAAAAATTCAGGGATACCACATTTAAAACATACAAATATTTTTAACATTAGTACAACATATATTTTGTATGACTGACCAGAATAAATAAAACTGATTAAAGGAAAAATTTATTAAGTTACAAACTTTTCCAAAGTTGCATGATTTCAATGAATCATCCATGAAGAGGATGGCCGAGTATACCGGTTCGTTACTGCATGCTGTTATATCGAACAACAAGGATATGATGCATATGCATGTAGGATGAGTGTTACATATAGATGCAATTATCAGCTGGAAGGCTGTTTGCAACTCAATGTTAATATTATCACCCTTGTTTCAATATTTGCATCAATAGACTGTATCGGTTAAAGTAATGAGAGTTACCCAACTGTTTTCTGATTATGCATCTGAAAACAAAGCTGTAAATCACTGTAATGACTTTACTAGGATAGTTTCAATTCCACATAATGTCAAACTAATGCTGCATTGTAACAATTAAATGATCAAAGTAAACATATTTAATAATATTATGTAAGTTACTTAAATGTTATCTATGTGGAGATAGAGTATTACAATGTCAGAAACAGACAGTAAAGTATATGTTCCGTAATTAATATTCTAGTTAAAAAAATTCATTAATTTGTATATCTCTTAAAAAATCTATATTTGTATAATACAAAAATATCGAATAATGGGAATTCAAATTAACTAATCTTTTCCCTTTCATATAATCTGACCTAACATTATGAACTCAATCTCGGATCATGAGCTTACAAAATCGTCTCAAAAATTCTCGTCTCAAATTTACTATGTGCCACATAAAGAACATAACTTCAAGCAGTGATTTAAAAATTAAACATTTTACTTTTTTCTTTCTAATATTATAAATAAAATATTTCATTGAAAATATTTTTTCATTACTTATATTTCGGCTAACAGCTGATATTATCACGTGCTTCAGAGATTTATTTTCCTAATGTGTACGTTACAAAGAGTTCAGCTGGTAAAATTAAGCAACCCCCCCCTCGATATGTATAACGTGTAAATGAAGGGTAGTCTTGTACAGACTCAGGCTGTTCATTCCTTAGACGTGCGGTTAATTAAACCCCAATCACTAAAATAAACCGTTATCCAATGTCTAGTATTTAAATCCGCATAAAAGCAACTAGAATTTGAACCTCAGAACCTAAGATTTCGAAAATCAACTGTTAACCAACCGATTTGCGACGACGAGTTAGCCACTAAACCAGCCCGGTGGGCATCAAAGATGAAACTCATTTCCAGGTCCACATTTATTTATAACTTGGATGGATACAACCATACTAATTAAAACAATTGTATTAGATGTAAACTTATATAAAATATAAAATCCCCGCTGCTTATCTTCTTATTTCAAACTTAAGTATCATAGACAAGAGAACAATATTTATGTTTATTTGAGAATTACTAACCCGTAAAGAAAAGATTTTAAAACATTTTTCACAATAAAATATAAACGGTGAAATTCGCAAAACAAAAATATAATTATTGATAATAAAATTACGTTTTTTTTAAATTAAAATTCATGGTAAACCATAATTCAGATACCAGTTAAGTATTACCCTTCATATTTAGAATTCAGTTAAGAAATAAGTTTAAATTTAAAAATATCTTTTGATCAATTTAACTATAAATTGAAAAATTTAAGAATTACAAAATGTCAGTTCATTTGAACTTTTTTACTTGCCAGTATGATTCATAAAGAGTCTGATACCGATCAATTGCCAATCTTCCTATTTATTCTAAACTGTTTGAAAAGTTTATTCGAAAGTTGTTAATTGCCATTTTAAAAACTCAAATGGGGTCTATTTTCAGCCCTCAACATAATATTATTTTTTAATTACTTTGCGAGATAATCTTGAAAAAGTGCACAAAAATAAAGAATAACCTTCCTGAACTCTTCTTTGATTTTGTTCAAGCAAGATAATCTTCAGAAATGACGTTTCCTTTTTGCAGATTGATTTAAAAAACTTAAATTTCTCCTCCATGAAAGCGACGTCAAGTTTCAGCGAATCCCTGTTGCGTTTCTATTTCGAACAGTTTACCCCAAGGGTTAATGTTAAGGCTTATTCTAAAGGGTGTTCATAAAGTCTTTCGATGATTATAAAAATATATTACAAAAATCTATTACAGTTACAGCTGTACGGTTTGTGAAAAAGAAAGAAAAAATATCAAGTTTTTTTTATATTGGTTTGTTGCATTTTTTTTTATAAAGTGGCAATCCAGGAGAAAGCGCAATTGAGTTGTTATATCAGGAGTCGAAATCACCGATTACTGTAAAGCAAAATTTTAAAAGGGAATACGGACAACCAGCACCTGATAGCAAGAGTATCGTTGCGTGGTATGCAAAATTTAAGCAGAGCGGAAGTGAAGTCGATCTTCCGCGAACAGGGCGGCCATCCCTTAGTAAAGAGAAGGTTGAGGTTGTGCAGCAAGCATTTCTACATACCCCTTCCAAATCTATCTGTCGTGCATCTCGTGAACTAGGAATTCTCCGGTCAACAGCGCACAAAACTTTACTCCAGAAACTATGGTTGCACGCGTATAAAGTTCAGGATTTGCAACATTTACAGTCAGAAGACGGCTCTCGTCGTGCTGCATTTGCGACCGAGATTTTGCAAAGGATTGATAACAACAAGGAGTACTTACAGCGTGTGTGTTTTTCAGACGAGGCTGCTTTCCATACTTCAGGGAAATCAAGCAGGCGTAATGTAAGAATATAGGGCTCAGAAAATCCGTACTTTATCAGGGAAAAAATTATAGAGTCCCCTAAAGTGAATGCATGGTGCGGTTTGATGCACAACAAATTGATTGGTCCCTTCTTTTTTATCGAGCAATCAATAACATTTACTTGGATATGCTGCAACATTTTGCTAAACCTCAACTAAATGACTTGCAGCCTAGGGTTGTATTCCAGCAGGATGGCGCACCACCACAATGGGGATAACTAGTTCGAGATATTCTGAATGAATCATTTCATGGTAGATGGATTGGGCGCGATGGCCCCACTCCCTGGCCACCCCGATCATCAGACATAACTCCCTTAAACTTTTTCCTCTGGGGTTATGTTGAGGACAGAGTCTATGCAACACTCGTACCTGATCTGGATACATTGAAACTGAGAGTAACTGAAGCTATTGCTAGTATTACCGGAGAAATGTTGAACAACACATGGCGTGAAATTGATTATCGGTTGAATATTCTACGAGCAACAAAAGGCACACATGTTAAAGTTTATTGACATGGTAAAAAAGCTAAATAATTTTTTCTTTCTTTTGCCACAAACAGCACAGCTGTAATGTAATATTTTTAGTAATATATGTATGTATTCATGGAAAGAGTTTATGGACACCTTATGTAACATGTTCACTTTTAATATTCCATTTTCACCAGATGCACGTCTTGCTTCATATAACGACAACACGTAATTCATTTTAAAGTTCAACCCTATCCTCATATTGTTTTAACATCATATATTATTGTAAAAAGAAAAATCAACTGATTAAGTTAATATTAAAGCGACACTAAAAAATGTGCTACATACATATATATATTATTAGGAGCTCTTCTATCAGGGGGGTGGGTATTAAGTTATTTTATTGTCTTAATTGTTTAACAAAATATGTTTTGAGTATTAAAAATTTGAAATTGCAAAAATGATTTTTTCCCCAATTTGGGGCTCCCATACTCAAGGGGAGGCATTCAGTAAAATTAATTTTTAAGAAACTAATTCCTAAGTGACGATAATAAATCTAAAAAAATAAATAAATAAATTAAGAAAAATAAAGATACAATTATTCTAAATAAACACAGTTGTAATTTTCTAGGAAGGAGTGAATATTTTTGGCTATTTTTTTTTTCTTTAATAAATACTAAATAGTAAAGGTTATTAAAGAATTAAGAGATTTCCATTTTAAATCCAATAGCTAACTTGCGAGATGGATTTAAATTTGAAATAAATTAACAAAAAAATTTTATTTTCAATTAAAGAAATAATCTTTTTTTACCACAGACCATTTGGAATGGGATGGTCAAAACATTTGAATATTGGTTTGAAGGCCTATTAATGCAGAACATATAAATGCAACAAACTCTCATTAACTCCTTTTCTGAAGCAAGATGTAGCTAAAAAAAAGAAAATATATGAAGTCATTTTTTTGCGGAGGGAATGAATATTAAATAAATATTTTTGGTAAATTGTGTGTGATCTTCATACATTTTTCATCTTCAACTTTTGCAGGAAATATTTTTTGCTAAAGTGCCCCAGTAAAGATTTGACGTTTTATTTCGGCCAAAAAAACCCCACTCCATTTTCCGATGTTTGCAAAAATATAATACCTTCTTACCCCTCGGAGGTAGTATCTGTCTACTAAGTTAGAAAAAAATCGGAGAACGGGATCCATAGTTATAAGACCACACACAGACCAATATAAGGTCATATACATATACGTACAAACATTAGTCTGACAAAAATAGACTTATTGAACTTCGAATCATTAGAATAAAATATTTTTTAGCAAATTATTATTAACAAGATATTTCATTTTTGTTTTTGTTAAATCTTTTTTAAATGTCTCCTCAAGGCACAAAACTTAGAGTCATATTTTAGATTTTTTTATCGATCTATATACTTGTACCCGTTATCGCTATAGCCGGGAAAGTAAAAGTTAAGAAAGTACTAATTAGTCGATTTGTCCCCCACACTCTCCCGACTAATCCTGTAAGATGGCTAGTGAATTTATTTAAATAAAGTAAAAAGAAAAAAATGAATAAATATAAAAGAAGCTTTGTTTGTTTTATATACATAAACGTTAATAGAAGTAAAATGGAATCTGCATTGCATAAACCAATTTTTTTAATTTTAAAAGTATAGACACGCGTAACGTAAAAACCAATAAATTTAAAAAGAAATTATCCTACTTTTAAAAGTAATACAATTTTGTAGTTAACATAAAAACAGGATATTTTATAGGATATAAAAAACTTTTCCGTGCTTTTTTCGTGTGTGTTTGTATATTTTACTGAAGAAATGCTCTGGTAAGAGTGTAAGGTCAAATTACGCTCCTTTGGGAGAAGTAACGCAAATGAAAAAATGTCTACTATATTGTACAAGTTTTCTAATACGGAGTTTTCCAATATTTATTTCCACTTATACCTCAAACTTAACTACTTTCCTTGAAAAAACAAGAAAAAAATTCCGTATTGTATTTTTTCACGATGATATATTATATCTTTATGATTTTTTAAAGATAATACATTTAAATTAAAAAAAATTAATAATAAATACAAAGCAATAGTGAACTTTTGTACATAACAAAAGTTATACCCATATCAAGTATTAACCGATCTCCGCCATTGTACAAATTTTGGGTATGATGGGGCAGATCGATTAATATTTCACGTAAGTCGATCGAAAACGCTCCAATACGTTTGTATTATCATCAAAATTTTGCAAATTTATCAATATTAATTATAAAAATAGGTCATATGATTTTAATATATTTGTTAATAATAACAGTTTCATAGTAAAGCTATTATAGTTTACATCTTTTACGTTAGTGCAAGCACTTTTTCTCAAAATGATTGTAGAAAAATGCTTTTGTTTTCATAGAATGCTTGTGAATATTTATTTCTTATTAAAAATTGTATTAATTACTACAATATCCCCACCTATCTCCGTGATGGAGTTGTAGCGTTTTGGCCTTCTTCTCGAGGTCCTGGGTTCGAATTCCGGTCAGGCATGGCATTTTTCATACGCTACATTTCCATATCCCACGCACAAACGTTAAGCTTATGTGGCGATATCATCAAGCAAAAAAAACAAACAAAAATTCCCACTTGAACTTTAGTGTTGTAGTAAATTACGCATGAAGAATTCTTTTTTAATACTTAGTTACGAAAAAAAATTTAAATAAAATACGTTCTGAAATTTCTTATTGCACAAAAAGATAAAACTTGTATAAAAACATATATTTATTTCTACAGTTCTAATGGGCCGCATTTGTGTTATTTGAAATCTTTAATTTTCTTAGACGAATCGAAGAAACCATACAAATTCCTAAACCATCGAATTCAGATATTTTTTAATCGATTCTCTAACACAAAACTGGATATTTTAGTGTCAAATTGTAAACCCCTTAAACATGTTTGTAGATTATCTTCAAGCGTCTTGAATTTTTAATGGCTGATATTTTGCTATTATTCGTTCCCACATAAACTAACATTCACCAATCAAGTTAAGCCTTCTAAAGTTACAGAGATCTCTAACTTAGAGGTCAGTAACTCAATCATTTGTACAAATATATATATATATATATATATATATATATATATATATATATATATATAAAACAAAAAACAGCATAATAATAATAACAATTTTGTTATATTTAACAAAAAATAAGACACTTTCAATCAATAACATTTACGTCGTTTTTACGTAAAAAAAACTTATTTTTTACGTACAAAAATAAAACAGATTTTTTCACAAACTTATCCAATTTTACTGATTAAACTCTAATCCAAAGAGCTAATTTGCAGCAATTATCAATCTAAAAGATCCAGTTCCTCAGAATTAATTTAAACAACTACAAAAAAAAAATCACAAAAATTTTTTATTTTTAATAACTCTTATTTAACTTAAATTAACTGTCTTTCCAAATCAGATCGTCAATTTTTCCCTCGCTTCCCATTATCTATTTGACTTAAAATTATACATATAGGTTAATTTCCAGTGAGGGTATAATAATAACTAATATAAATTAACCAACATTTAGTAAAATAATTTTTAATATGGAGTACGAAAAATTAAAAGTTTGAGTAAAGCATGATGTTTTAGGATCATGTCCTGCCTACATTATGAAATAAGAAAAATTCTGAAGCCATGAAAATTGCAATAACGCAAGACCTAATTGATCTACTGGGACGGGCAATGTCTTAAAACAGTCAGAGAATCAAGTCACACCTAATGAGGCCTCAAACTTTTTCCTTAACTAGGAGTCTAGATAAGAGCGAACATTAGTTTTCTCTATATTATATATCATGGTATGAAAAATGCTGAAATTCTGGCAACAGAGTATTTGTTAAAATATTTTATATGTAATAAAAATAGCAGCATATATCTCGTAAAATCAAGAAAAAAGAGAACTAAAATATATATATATATATATATATATAAATATTAATAACTTGTTTTTTAGTCATCAGAATCATGTTGGTCTTACGTGACTAATATAAAAATGTGGTAAATATATTAAAAATTTCTTTAAAGGTTCAACAAATATCATAAACAAACATGGGCATACTTAGAAATCGATAAAAAGCCTTCTCACATTTTAAATATACACTACTGTAAACTTTAATTTCTACTTTCCCGGCTGAAACTATACTGGTTCTGCAGTAGCACACCTATAAAGAGAAAGTATACAGATCGGGAGAAATATTGGCATCAACATTTTTGAAAATGTCGGTTCAAGATACCCTTATTAAAAAAAAAAAAATTGTAAAAATTTCCGGAAGGTAATGTACACAAGTGTGCTGGCCTGCATTTGAACAAATATCTTCAGACTGGTTCAACATAAATTGTTTTAAAATGGTTCAGAGTTTTCGATGTACAGGGCAATGATAATATTAAATTTTGGACCAAACTGAAAATGGAAGTACCATTTTTAATTTTAACTTTTTGTATAATGTTCATAGAAAAACTGAATTTTAGTATGTTGGAAGTCCTCATTAAGTTATATAAAATTCCATGCTTTTAAGTAAACCGGATTTAGGGGGGACATTCAAGATTATTTGTGAACAGTTTTTGCCTCATATCTCCAAAACTCTTCGACTAAACACATTTTAATTTGACACAAAGGTTTTGTTATATTATCTCAGCTGGCTGAACTGATTTCGACCCCGTCAGATAAAGGGTATCATGACACCCATATTTTTTTTTATTTTTTTATTATTTAACTGTGTTGTTTTATCTTGTTGAATAACATGGAACCATTCTGGCCAACTTACTGAAGTACATAATTGTTCTTATAAAAAAAACATTTAACTCAAAAAAAAAGGGGTAAATGGGACCTGTAATTAAAATATCTATTTTTCTAAACCTTAATTTTCAATATTGAAAATTCAGCTGTATCTTCGAGAGATTATCTCTAAAGTAAATACCGTTTCATTGTAAAAAAATTTATTCTGAAAACTTAATAAATATTTTTTATTTCTCTTAAAGCTACATACCTTATACTACTTCTCTACATAATCACCACATGAATTAAGACATGTATCGTAGCGATACATCAGCTTCAGTTTTCGTCCAAATGGCTGTGGCTTGACCTTTGTCGGTCTGGTTTGTGAGTGCGGATGACGGCAATCACTTGACTGCAAATTTCTCTGTGGCATGTAATACGAAATCCATATTTCATCGCCGGTAACAATTTCATTAAGGAACTCATCGCCTTTTTCTGTGTAACGCATCACAAAATCCAAAGCAAATCCCGTTCGGATTTTTTAGTGGCGTTCCGTAAAAATATGCGGCAACCAACGTGCACAAATCTTTCTGAATCCTAAATGGTCATGAACGATGCAACCGATAACACCTCTTCAAACATCAGGAAAAAGAAGGGCCAAGTCGGAAATCAGTGAGCGACGATCTTTTCTGATTTCATCATCGACACATTTCAACAAGTCGTCAGTGATTATCGAGGGCCTCCCCGAATGTTCTTCATCGTGCGCATTAATTCTGTTATTTCTAAACCATTCACACCATTTTCTGAAGTTTTTTTCATTCATTACATTATGACCGTACACAGTAACCAACTGCCTAAGAAGTTCAATTGGCTACACTTTTTGATGGTTTAAAAAACGTATTTCACAGTAGGCGCTAACATCGATTTTACTGTTCATTTTATAATGTAATAACTCGGCTTCGGCTTCGGCTGCGTTATATGGTTACTTGTTTTCCCGTCGCGGTCAATTTTTAGGTAGATTTCATAAGAAAGCTACCTTTGTAATGGGTACCATGATTCGACTTCCGGAAAATTTCGACATATCTTCGCGTTTCACATTCCCCAGACCCCAAAACCACCGTCAGGTCAAAAGTTTGTATAAACATTTATATATCACTTTTTTGTGGATCCAATAACTGCAGTAATTTTGCACCAATCACTTTAAAATTGTTCACGAAAAAAAAACCCAAAATCTCGGTTGAGTTTGGCAACGGCCAAAATCGGACCATGCGGATGGAAATGAGGTAGCTTTTTTGAAAAAACGAAACATAACTATATTTTTTTTAATAAGTAAAATATCGAATTCACTTTAAGTACTTACTATTCTTTGGATAAGGATCTAAAACTTAACTAAGTAAAGGTTTTTGACATAACCAACCATTGGCCGAGGAGGTGGAAAAAATTGGGGTTTTGAAGATAAAAAACCATACCTACCTTAATACACTCAAACGGTTTAAAGCTGTTGTAAGTCCTCTAAACATTACCTAAAACTTTTATCTGAAATAATTTTTGTTGTAACCAACCCTTACGGCAAGGGAATACCAAAATATTGCTGGATTGTAAGATGGGACTTGTCGTATGCTAAACATGTGAAACTTTATTTCACATGCAACCATTATCGTACTGAATAAATTTGAAGTTTTTCTTAACTTTAAGGTGGACATTTTTTTTATCTCCACCTTAGCACCACTGAAATTTTTTTCAACTATTTTTTTAAATTGAATTGTATTGATTCATTAGTAATTATTAACCTCCAATTGTAAAAAAATGTTTTACAATAAATTCAATACAACAATAAAAAAAAAGTATGAAAAAAATCAGAATTTTTTACTGAAATAAAATTTTATGTACTTTTCATAAAAAAAAAAGAAAAGAAAATGAAGTCGGATTCCAACCGATGTACCTTTCCCTTGTAAGAGCCAAATATTTCATTAATTAACATTTTATTTGGCTATAACTCTGGAACCAATGAAAATAAGTACCACTTATAATATATCGTTCGAAAGCTCTCAATGAGGGCTTATTACTACAGTTAAGAAAAAGTAAAAAATCCAAATGTTTGGGCTTTTTTGGATACTTTTGGTAAAATAGAGTGCAATCAAAAAGATTGGTGAACAATTACATGTTACAACAGTCCTAAATCCAAAATTTTAACATTCTACGTCTAATCGTTTTTGCGTTATGCGGGATACATTAGCACACACGTACGTACAGACGTCACGCCGAAAATAGCCAAAATGGATTCAGGGATGGACAAATGGAAATTTCCGTTGAAATGTGAAAACTGAAATTTTCCGCGATCACAATACTTCCTTTACTTCGCACAAGGATATAAAAATCGAGTTATATAAATAACAGTTAATTATTTTAATTCGTAACTGGTCCTTGGTGATTGAATTCACTGCTGTAACAACTCGATTTTGCAGATCTTGAAGAGCAGCAGTCTTAATTAGTAAACTCACCGGGTTGGTCTAGTGGTTAACTCGTTATCGCAAATCAGCTGATTTCGAAGTCGACAGTTCAAAGGTTAATATCCTAGCAAAGGCAAGAATAACTTTTTTACGGATTTGAATACTAGCTAGTGGATGCCAGTGTTCTTTGGTGGTTGGGATTCAATTAACCACACATCTCAGAAATGGTCGACCTGAGACTGTACAAGACTACACTTCATTTATATTCATACATATCATCCTCATTCATCCTCTGAAGTAATACCTTACGGTAGTTCCGAAGGCTAAACAGTAAAAAAAGATAATAACCCTGAAGAAAAAGGTTATATATATATATTTGTTATTGTTTATATTCTAATGTCGACATATTACAAAATAGGATTATAAACGAGTATTCCAGTCTATTATTAAATTTGCTATTTAAAAATTAAAGAGATAAAACAATTCATTCAATAGAACGTAATAATATTAACAATGCCTATCCTACAAAAACAAATTTATGAAAAAATAAGATTAATACACATGTAATGACACGCTTATAATAAATAATAATAATAATATGAAAACTAGTTTAAATTTAATATTACATTATATTATATTACAATACGAATAGGATAGGTCACCTTACACTTTAATATCAACGCATCACTTTGTATTTAAATGACTTGAAAATAATGACGTGATATTTAATAATTAAAGGTCCAATGTTAAATATAATATAAACGAGGTCTTGGTTTCAAATGGACTTTTATTCAAAATCAGTAAAAGATCTTTAATAATTAAAAATAAATTATTGTTTTTTTTTTTTAATGTAAAATATCTATTTTTCAAACCAAATGAATTATCCAATTTTAAGGGGTTGTAAATAGGTAAAAACTCCCAAATTACAAAATAGTTTATTTCATTATATTTTTGGACAACCTAATGTTTTAGGTAGATTTCATAAGAAAGACCTATTGTAATGGGTTCCATGATTCAACTTCCGGAAAATTTCGACATATCTTCGCGTTTCACAACTCAAAATTTCAAAACCACCGTCAGTTCAAAAGTTTATAAATACATTTATATATATATATATATATTTATATTCACTTTCTTGTGGACACGATAACTGCCGTAATTTTGCGCCAATCACTTTCTTGTGGACACGATAACTGCCGTAATTTTGCGCCAATCACTTTCAAATTGATACATAAAATATAACGACCCAAAATCTCGGTCGAGTTTGTTAATGGGCAAAATCGGACCATGGGGTGAAAATGGGATTGCTTTTTCGAAATAAAATATCGCTATAACTTTCTTATTAAGTAAAATATTGAGTTCGTGTAAAGTTCCTACTATTCTTTGGATAATGCCCTAAAACTAATGTAAGTAAAGTTTTTTATATCACCAACCATTGGCCCAGGGGGTGGAAAAAATTAGGTTTTGAAGACAAAAAAAAATCATACCTCCCTAAATAGTATTCCCTAAATAGTATCCCTAAATAGTATTGAATCGGTTAAAAGTGGTGGTTAGTTCTCTAAACATTACCCAAAACTTTTGCCTGTTACAAGTTTTGATCTAACTATGACCAAATCAAAAAAAAAAAATAATAATAATAATAATAAAAACAAATATCGCAGTAACTTTCTTATTAAGTAAAAGATCGAATTTATTTAAAGTTCCTACTAATCTTTGGACAAGGGCCTAAAACTTATTTCAGTAAAGGTTTTGGATATCACCAACCATTGGTCCAGCAGGTGGAAAAAATGGGGTTTTGAAGCAAAAAACATCATACCTCCCTTAATAGGCATAGTAAGCAATCGGTTTAAAGTGGTCATTAGTCCTCTAAAGATGACCTAAAACCTTTTCTGTAACAATTTTTTATATTACCAACCCTTACGAAAGGGATGACCAAACCTTTGCTGGAATTGTAAGATGATGGGGCTTGTCGTATGCTAAACAAGTGAAATTTTTTTTCACATGCAAGCATTGTCGTATTGAGTAAATTTGAAGTTTTGCTTAATTTTAAGGAGGAAATCTTTTCTATCCCCTAGTCAGCACCGGTGAAATCTATCTCCGCCTTCCGGCGTGCCACAGTGATTTATTTTTGTTATTATGCGTTCTAGGAATTTTATTATAAAAAGGCGATTCCAAAAGGACTTCACAATTTTACAAGCATATAAAACTTTATTGAGATAACTTAAGATTCTGTTGAGGTCCCATTTCATAGATAGACACGTAAATTTTTTCTCCCAACATCCACTTTTGTTCGTTATAGCTTCCATTTGTACTGTGACATACACCACGCTTGAAGTCGATTTCATTCCAGATTGAAGCCGGCAAGTCGGGTGTTACCTCTGCAGCGGCAGCGTTAATTCGAAGTCTTAGCTGAACAAGATCAGCAGGCAAAGGCGGTGTATAAACCTGACCTTTAATAAAACCTCACAAGAATAAATCTAGCAGAGTCAAATCTGGGGAGCGAGGTGGCTATGCAATTGGACCATCACGACCCATCCACCCACCTGGAAATCAAGTATCAAGAAAATATCGGACTTCTAGGTGGTAGTGAGGTGGTGCTCGGTCTGGCTGATAGTAATGGCGTCTATCTTGGTCATCAGAGGAATTAAAAAAGTTTGAAGCATGTCTAGATTAACGGTTGTCACCTGGAAGAAGAACGAGCCGTATAATCTTTGTTTGCTTAGGGCACAAAAAACATTAGCCTTAGCAGTATCACGAATGTGCTGCAAAGTTTCATGAGGATTTTTGCTACCCCATATTAGGTAGTTATGGGTGTTCACCTTGCCAGTGATATGAAACGTTGACGCGTCAATAAAAATTATATTGTCTAAAACTGTATCTTTTTCTGTAATTATATACATCATTTGCACACAAAACTGTAGCCGAACATTTTTGTCGTCATTTGTAATGTGTTGAACCACGGTTAGTTTGTACGGCTTCAAGTATAATCGTTTACGTAATACGCCCCAAACAGCTGTTTGTGGAATGCCAGTCTAATGTGACGCACTTTGAGTTGATTTATTCGGACTTCGTGCAAAGCTTTCTTAGAGTTGTTTCACAGCGGCTTCAGGGACGCGTGGGCGACCTGGTGATTTTCTTTTTAACAGAACAACTGGTCTCAACAAAGCTTTGGTTTGAATAGTACATTTTACGGCTACTAGGAGGCTCCCCATCGTACTCTATACGAAACGTACGTTAAACTGCAGTTGCTGACTGCAAATCGTGAAACCAAAACACACAGCAAGCACGTTCCGCACCAGTAAACAAATCTATTTTTAACAACACTGGTGACAGCGTTAGTGGCCGAATTTGATACTAATGAAAGACGTGAGTCAAAACTTGATGTATTTCGCTATGAAATGAGACCTCAACCGAATCTGTAAGTTACCTCAATAAACTTTTATATGTTTTAAAGTCAGTTTTAAATCGCCTTTATTTTAAAATTTATACAACGCATATTAAAAAAAATGTTACGTTATTTAAATAAATTTTTATATGCTTTTAAAGTTGTAAATGTTATTCGGACAATGAATTTTTATTTAAGTACTTTCTCTTGAATTTTTTTTTGTTTGTTTTTTCAGAGTACAAACTTCCAAGTTAATTTACGTCGTTACAGATTGTAATTACAGATAACAGATGACTAGACTGACCGAAATCTTGATATAACTTGATATAAGTTATCTAATTCCTAAGTTGTAATTGGTTTTAGGTTATATATATATTCCTATCTGTTCATAATTGTTTTTGTTTGTTTATTTGTTTGTTTTCGTGCGGGTTTGTATGAACACCCAAGCGTTTACAGTCGGATTACATAATGTGTTTATAAAGGACAATAATGGGAAACACAAGCTTCCAAAATTAAACATAGATTTGATTACTAATTTGTGGCCGCTGCTTGCTGCGTATTACATAACACAGTATACTCTGCCATTTAACATGATCAATAACATCCTTACACCATTCCCATAATATGTAAATTGAGAATAATATCAGCAATAAATTTACCTCAATTTATTTATAATTAGCATTTTGATTAATCATTATAATAAACATTTAGAGACAAGTTACCTAAGGAAATTATAATGATATTAAAAATTATTTATGGTAATATAGAACTGTTAATTTAACACCTATCTAATCGGTTATGAGTAACCAGTTAACGATCCACAAATAAGAAACTTGATCCATCACGGTAATAATAATGTAGTAACTAAAACACTGAAATGAGACAGCTTTATAAACTCTGCTATGTATGCACAATTAAGCACAAATAATAATAAATATAGGCCCATAAATAGTAAAAACCGGTATTAATAAAAGACTGAGACTTATTTCAGAATGGAATCACAAAAAAAGCTAGTTACTTGACATAATTATCTGTTAAATACCATAAAAATAAGTCATAGACGACCAGAAATAAGACAAAAAAAGCTTCTAAAAAAAAGTATAGTCATTCATAAAACAATAAATATAACGTGTTCAGGGAAAGGAAGAGTGAAGTGGTTTTCCAGTTGTTTCTTCAGCAAGCCAAACACACGACTGTATATTTAGTGTGTCAGTTACTCCCAATCACACGAAATATTTGCATTTTAGTGGGTTATTCCTGTTATAACTCATGTAACTTTCCGTCAATCCCAAACAAAATATTTACTTTTCCCAGTTTATTTACCTTCTCTTATTATTTTCCTATTTATCTTAAACATCTTAATATTAAATATTGTTGTAAATAAAAACAAATAATATGTACAATGCAGAATAAAGTAACATATGAATAGACCTTGCATGAGATAGCTATTGCGTGAATGCATGAACGTTGTTCTTTATACTGTGTATGTACGATTCTAGTGTGATGGAGAGTCAAAGTCACTAGACCAACCATTTATAACCGTTGAAGAAATATGCTTTTTTTATTATTAAAGGCAAGCAGTTACACGCTAAAAATAAAATTAGATTATTTAAAATCTGACATTTATAATAATAATAAAAGGTTAATAAAGATATTTAAAAAAAAAATATGTAATTCATCCGTATAACTAAACTTTCTATACCAAATACATAAACGGATGAAAACTTAAACCGATCCATAATACAAACGTCAAAAACAAGAAATTGGTAATAATATTATTTTCTTTTTTTTAGAAATATTATTCTGGGTAATATTTTTCATCTTCTGGTAAAAAAAAAATTGGTCTTATAAATTAATCTTTTGTACTCAACGCATGCCAGATCAGTACAACATTTTTAAGTGTCTTATTGTAAGAATATATCAAAAATTACAACTGGTAATATATTTAGAAATAAATCTAATCTAACGTTTTGAAATAGGGAAGAGAAAAACAATCTGGGGAGTCTTCTGGACGAAATAGAAGAGTTGGTGGACTTGTGTCACCGGCATAAGAATACGAGAAGAGATATCAGGATGATTACGGAGGTAGTCAAGGAAAGAGCGAAAACGTAGGCGGTCGCCGTACGAGCTCTTTGCGACGGGTCCCCTGTGTCGATGGCCCACGAGTCGCCGCTGTCTTCTACTTCATCAATGGTCAATCAGGCGACTCGAACTGAGGGTTTCTGGAATCATAGGATTCCGGAAGTGCCTCTATTCGAGCTTGTCGGATGAAGAGTTGACATCGCTGTTGAGTAGGAGGTGGCCGGCCGTAGTGATTCCACGCATCGAGTAGCTGAACGAGTTGCCACCAGGCGGGGATTTGGTTTGTTTTTCCGCCTTTTCTGGTAGTTCGGATATGTTGGGACACTTTATTCGCCGTTTGGAAGGAATAAGGTACCAAGGGCAGTCACACCCTGATCTACTACAAAAAGTGAAGCAGTCAGTAACTCAGGAGAATGTAGGTGAGGTGTTCTCCCTCAGGAAGGGTGCGAATGACGAGTTGTGCATCCGTATTAAGGATATGCGAAAAGCCGAGAAGTTTACGACTGTGTTGAAGAACAAGGTGGCGGACCTTAGGGTGGATATCAAGTCGAGAGGTGACCGCAGAACTGTGGTTGACACAGTGTTCCGGCGGGGGTGCCCCTGTTAGAGGCAATGACATTGGAATGGGAGGGGGGGGGGAGTGAGGAACAGCCCTCTGTGGAGCTGTCGTTTGTCCGTATTTGCACGGTTGGGTGGTAGTGATGAAGTAAGGGAACTCCTGAACCCCCGCGCTAAGAAGACCGAGTCCAGGCGGGGATGCCCGCGTATGAGGCAATGGGCTCAAAGAATAAGATCCTGTCGGCTCGCATGAGAGCGAGTCGAGCTGTCATGGTTGAACACACCTCCCGAGGCTGTGTTATGCTTAATTGTGGGTCCTGCCCCGGGAGGGGAATTGATAAGGTGGAGGTTTAGTTGGTAGGGCGCAGGTATATATACGCACATTAACAAGATCTTGCGGAACCTTTTTGCGAGTCCAACATTTTGTCCGTAAATGGGATTCCTTCCCTCACCAGAAAATAAAAAAAAAATTATTGATCGATCATATGAAGCCTACTAATAATTCATACTATTAATAAAATAAGTTTAATGCCACATAATTAAACACAACAAAATTGGATCAGGGTAGGACGCAAAACGATTTGTTGTATAAGCTATTCTAAAAACGCTCAAAAAATTAAAAACTTTATATATAAATTTCTTAAACTAAGTGCGAAATTTAAAAAAAATGTCCAAGTGCTCTTCAATTAAATAAGAACTTTTTAAAACTAAAAATTTAGATCGATTAATGGAAAGCACTAATGGATGTACAGACTTAGATTAAAGGAAAAAAATTCAGCCTTTATTTACTCTACTCGAAAAGTTTCCCAATCCATTTCTAAAAGTAAAATATTTAACCTTATTAAAAAGTGTGACACGTTTAACACATCTCTTAACAGAATAAAACAGGTTTTGTAATAAAATTATAAATGTTTATATAAAAGTAATATAAATGGAAAGTTCTTTATTCTACATTGATTACTATTGAAAAGAAAAGCTGTTATAAAAACTGGAAGAAAAGTCAACATGATAAAGTTTTATACTGATAAATATTTAATCAGTAGCATTTAGTGAACGACAGATCTTAAAAAGCACACCTAACTTACACCCAATATTTATAAAACACGATCACAAATCAAACAGAGAAAAAACCTAGAATTTTTTATTAGAAAAACTAAAACGGAATTTACTAAAAAGTATATATAATTCTACCTTCTGAAATTGAATCCAATAGTAAACATTTATTTTACATTAAAACATTAACGGTAAAACAGTAAAAGGCAACGTAAACAAGTAATGCTTTTACCTTTTTAACAGTAAAAGTAATACTTTTATAAAAGTAATTTAAGTAATACTTTATTACTTTAATACTTTTAATTTAAGTAATACTTTTGTAAAAGTACACAATAGATAGAATGTAAAGAACTGTAGCTAATCAATAAGATTTAAAGAATAATTTGACGTAAAATTGGATTATTCAAACCAACCAGCCAACCAGAGATATGTATCAAATTAATGTGAATATTCATCTATACATTTCTTTTCTATAATTTTAATAAAAAATGTGAGTGGAAATGTTATTTTGGTATGGATAGTTACAGAATGTAACAAATTAGAGAGACTTGTATAAATCTTTAGCACCAACACATATGAAAGATAAAACTGATACATAAGGTGCCGACCACCCGACAAGGAAGATATCTTATAGCTATCTTATTTCAGCTATAAAGCTGTATAAGAATACAATTCAAAAATTCTATTAGAATAACAGAATGAAGAAATTCGGCTAATCAATAACGTTTTAAGAAAAATATTACTTCCCATTTGAATATCGGATTATATTATTCAATGCATCTAATCAGCGGTCAGGGTCAATTGAATGAATACTGATATATCGATTACTCCCTACGGTTTTTTCTACCTAATTTTTATGAAATCATTATTTTGGTACGATTATTGATAAAATAAAACGAATTTTGTATAATATCTTATCAAATATAAGAGACGAATACAAATAATGAAAATCAGTGATAGTGAAGGTTCAACCACTATGCAAATTTTTTAATTTCATAGTAAATTTGTTTCACATTTACTATGAACTGTGTAGGTTATGATATGGAGTAACAGAATGCAGTTAAATGAAAAATTTTCAGAAAGTATAATTCAAATAAGTAGATCATTACCAATGGACTTTAAGAAAGCCATTACATATTTTTTTCAAATATGCAGTTAGGTAACTTAATCCAGGCAAACAGCGATCAGGATTACGTAACTGAATATTGATGCACTGATTCTCCTGTTATTTTTTATTCTAATATGAAATGAGAATTAAGACATTACCTTCGTACGGATATTGATTCAGTGCAACAAATTAAATGTACTACTACATAACAAAAAAAAAGGTTTTATGAATCCATAATATAAAAAATGGATTCACGAAGAACATTTACAATAAAATATCCCCGTCATATAACTCCAAATACAGGTATTACAAAACTACAGTTCTACAAGAACCACTGTATGGGACAGAATGTCTGCAGCTTTTTCACAAAAAAAGTCTGCTTTGTGAAAAAGCTAAAGGTAAAGAATTTTTGTTTCACAAAAGTAGAGAAAAGAATTTTAAGAAAAATTTATGGACGAAAATATGAAGATGGAATTTACAAAATGGAAACTGAAAAATAAATTTACAAATATACAAAAAAAAAATAGGGGACTTAATCCGGAAAAGAGATTACACTTTGATGGACATTTATGCAGAAAGAAAAAACAAAGATTGATGATAAAAAAATATTTAATTTCTACATAGAAGAGGCACAAAGACCAACCGGTTTAAAGAAAGAGAAACAAATCTAAAAACATAAAAAATTTCCTAGAATTTGGGTAAAGTCGAGACAAAGTTAGAAAAGTTTAAAGTGAGAAAGCCAAAGAAGGGGGACAACAGAACAAAAGAATGAAAACCTTTTGGGAAAAGATAAAGAAGTCAAAACTATGGAATCCGTAGTGGACGGAAAGAAAAAAATATAAAAATTGGATTCACCCGTAATTATATAAGCAAACGTTTCCCATCTTAATGACTTTATAAAACGTTTAACAAACGTTCCAACGACTGTAGAACTGATTGAATGTGACGAAATATAGCTAAGCAATAAAATTTCAATAAAATGTAATTCAACGTCGTGATGTAGGATTAGATTACTGAATCGAATCAGTTAGCGAACAATGTTGCTATTTACATACATGGATTCCCAAGCCAAAACGAGTGATATTTAGAATCAGCAATAGAGTGGTGCCCAGTGTTAGTATCGATGAGCTGTTAAATTAAAAATATAACTGGCTGAGTGGGCATCGAACTATTAACCTCCAGTATGTGAAGAGTAACACAAACTACATGTACACTTCTTAAACAAAAGGTAAATGACAAAACGAAGCACGAAAATATCTGAACATAAAGTTAGTTGTTAAATATTTCTTAAGAAACAAATTTCAAAAATAATAAAATAAAATATTTTTTCACCACAGTGTATAAAACCAAAATATGATATTATAAATATATTTAAAAAAAGGTTTTATGAATCCATAATATAAAAAATTAATTAATACGATATTAATAAAATATATCCAAAATAAAAAACTGTCAAAGTTCAAAACATGTTTTCAATATTTTATTCTGATTTTTCAGTAGTTTTATAAATTCATCTACGTCATAGTACCTTTTATTAGACTATTCAAAGAATTAAGTAGTAGAATATCGTACAATTAAGGATTGAAAACAAAAAATTATTTCGTAAAATAAAAAGTTTAAAGAAAAACACTTCTACTTAGAATTCCCTATGCACTAATTTGTATTATAAGAGAAAAAAATACATGACTTTTTGTTTCTTTTACATTACATTTTTAAAGATAACATAAAAAAATAGAGCGTATTTTACTGTTTAATTCTACGATTAATTTACGGAAATTTTTCATCGTATGTAAGCCGTGAAACCTTACTGGGAGTCGAACCTAGGATCTACCGATTGATTTTTTTATTAATTTTTAGCTGTGTAAACTAATAATTACAGATGCACAATGTAACATAAGTACCACTCCGCCGATCTCCACGGCGGAGTGGTGGCATCTCGGACTTTCATACGGAGATCCCGGGTTCGAAACCCAGTAACGCATTTTTCATACGCTAAAAGATTCCATTGGGCTAACTGACCAACCAACCTTGACTTGGTTGATGACGGGCATCAACCAAGTCGATGCCCGTCATCTCATTAAAAAAAAAGAAATGCATTTATAAAATGTATAATATGATACTTAATTTTTTCTTCAAACAATATCACTCGACATATACATATATATAAGAAAAAACAAAATCGACTATCGACTTACTACGATAAAAGTGACCCAGATGGAAGCATGAGGATGTTGATACTCAGAAAAAAGGTGATTGACTGTACTAACTAAATAACTAGCAGTTTTGTCAAAAGTACCTGGCTCATTTTGTATTAATTTAAATAAAATTGAGTTCGAAAATGGAATTGAATTAGTTAAAGGAAAATTAAAATGAATCACAAAACAGAATTATCGATTGTAAACGATTATGAAAAATTTAGCCGGGGCCTAAAGTAATCTTACTGTGTAAGTGATATCGTAAGAGCTGCTTCCAAGGATGCCTACATCACTGATAACGACTGTCAAGGTAATATTTCCAGTATATCCCCACGGTTAGTTTTTCAACTTTAATTTTATTTTTTTTTATAGTTAAACTGTTCAAAGAGAAAGTGAAAAAAAAAACTGAACGAAAACGAATGTTAAATTATATATTTAATGGTTTACTGTGAAAAAAATAATGCAGTACAATAGTAAGAGAACGTTAGACATAAAAATGGACTAAAAAAGTGAAAATCTTACGAGTAACCGCTGAAAAATAAATTTGAAATGGTGGGTGGTGTCAGAAGAGGAGAGACATGTGTTCAGTCATTAGCAGCAGTAGCTTAGGAACGGAAATATTTATTCTACCTACTTCTCCTTTTTCCATGTATGAGATAGATGGCAGCTTTCATTTTGAAACTTACAACTTTGCAAAAAAGTTTAACGTACAACATTCTTTCAATCATCCTGGAAACTTAATGCAAAATTTCATAAATTTGGCGGTAACTGCGTTGCAAACAAAATACCAAAATTTCGAGTTAAAACTAGCTTCATAAATAGTACCATAAAAAGACTACCGAGTAGTAGCGAAATTAATGGCAGTAAATATATATAGCGCATTTAATAGTATAGATCTACCAATGAGAAATCGTCGAAAATAAATCGATTAACCAATGAAAATGGAATCATGTCGTATCCCTTCCTACTTTCATAAATCGCTTATAATAAAATTAGGTTACTCACACACCATGTCAACTAATTAAAATAACAAGCGGTTAACATTCACTCACATTATACATCATTTATTTAATTTAGTAATTACAAGATTTTGTGTTTACCGTAATTTTATTACAATAAAAATAATAAATGAATTATATAACATTTACAAAATTAAAAAAACATATATATATGGCACTGAAAACCAGAACCAGTTAGATAAAAATATGAAACTTGATCAGTAACCCTCGCTTTTTCTTCAACATTTATCGATATATGGATTTAAGAGAACTTTCCCATCTAAATAGCGCTTTCCGCTTTTACTTTCCCATCTAGATAGCGCTATAGCTCTAAAAGGGAAAGTATTCTAATCGGTCCAGTTTGGGGCTATGCGGTTTTCACAGGATCTTGACGTTTTGACACCTAAGGAACCCAAAAAACTGGATGATAATTTTGCGGATATTCGTGTGTGTGTGTGTGTGTGTGTGTGTGTGTGTGTGACCGGTGCAGCACTGTAAATCACCTTAAATCTCCAGTTAGAATCATTGAATTAAATTAACGAAAAATAATGATATTTAAATACGATGATAAATATTTTTAATTAAGTTGCGTGTATAAGCCGTGCATCAGAAACAACCAATAGTTGTAAGAGTTTCCCGGAAAGCGGCTTTAGCCGCGTGACGGGAAAGTCCTGCAACTGTGTTACGTCTTTTTTACTGGAAAACTATATTCAGTACGAATGTGGCCCATTATACAAAAATATTCTTCTTAGACAACTTCTAAGATTTATCAGTAAATTAAAATAATACCAACAGAGCATTACAATTTTCTTTCAGGTTAATTTTTTTATAGTAACAGCCGTCAGGTAAATTTGATAATTTGATTTTACTGTTTCAGTAAGAACTTATATTAGTCTATATGAAAATGTTTTTTTTTCCATTATAATTATACTAAAATAAATTACACAGAAATTTTAATTAAAAAATCTATTCTGTATTTAATTTTGATGATAAAGAAACAAATAATTAAAAGAAAAAAAAAATTAAATAAGAGTCATATCCCAAACGTTTGATCCGAAAGAAACGGTATACTAGAAGGAAGAGTGTAAATGATAACCACAGTAAATATAAAATCTAAAATTTCAAGACTTTTGTACTACGAAAAGTAATTTTTTACATTTCGAGATGTATCCTATCAGAAATAATGATATTCTCAAGGGATTGAAAATCAATAGAATCCTGATAAATTAAAGAGACTAAAAAAATAAAACAGTATCCTGATCAAAGGCACATCAGTTTAGTAAAAAAATAATAATAATAACGCAAGAAACTTTTTCTGCTGCTACGCTTACTTAATAAAGACAAGCATATGGTTATTTTTTTCAAATTTGAAGTGTAAATAAATATTTCAGCAATTTGAAATCCTATAATTTAAAAAAATACACATTATTAAAACTGGGGTTGAATTCTAGAAAAAAATTTCAAAACAAATAGGCAATTAATCTTTATTATAGGCTACCACTACAAGTAAACATTTTATAGCAGTACCATATAATGAATCTTATGTAACGTTAAATTTTTTACTGTAGTCGTAATAAAAATTCCAGCCCAAAAATCTTTCCTGAATTTTTTCCGTTTACAGTAAAACTTTTATAGAATTTACAATTTTTAATAAATATATTCTACAATCTTTTTAATTCCATTTTTAAGTAACTATAGGCTAACCACCCAATTACAACCGCTGATAAGAGCTGAATATTTATAGCTTGTGAAAAACACTGATTGGGATTCGAAGCCAGGATCTACCGGATGAAAGGCAGAGATGCTATCAGTGCGTCACGGAGGTCGGCAAACTTATTCATAACAAATCTACGAAATTCTATATTAGATAATTATATACAATTAGGGACTTACCTCCGATTTCGATGATTTTTGGAACATTCCCATTTAGGACCTAATAATTCAATACAATTAAAATTTTTCGTCGAAAATGCCTATCACCCGAGTTACGCCCCTCGTTAGTTAGGGTTAGCTTACCAGAAGTTTCGTAATTCACCACTGCACAGGTGTAAAATACATTATTTTCGGACTAAATAATTTGGTTAAGTTTGTTAATTAAGTTAAGAATGAGATTACATTCACTTAAGACTAAATTAAGTTAGATTAAGGTTAAGTCCAAGTTAAATTAAGTTACGTAATAACCGAGATAATAAGTTTTTAATAATGTCTAAAGTGGATGTGTGTATACATACATACATGCACACATAATGAATGTGTGACGAGGTTAGCGAGCATTAGGTTATGCCTGCTAACCCGGTGGGTTGGTCTAGTGGTTAACACGTCTTCCCAAATCAGCTGATTTGGAAGTCGAAAGTTACAACGTTCAAGTCCTAGTAAAGCCAGATATTTTTACACCGATTTGAATACTAGATCGTGGATACCGGTGTTGTTTGGTGGTTGGGTTTCAATTAACCACACATCTCAGGAATGGTCGAACTGAGAATGTACAAGACTAACACTTCATTTACACTCATACATATCATCCTCATTCATCCTCTGAAGAATTATCTAAACGGTAGTTACCGAAGACTAAACAGGAAAAAGAAAAAAAAGAAAGGTTATGCCTGCTGATATCGTAAGATCAGTACATAGAATCGTTAGTGGCAGCTTATAAATGGTTTCATGTAGTAACATTTGTATGTATGAGGGTTGTGAATTAACTAATAGTAAATTTATAGTAATACTGGAAAGTGACGATACTTTTTATGACTTTTGTATTTGGTTTTTTTATGACCACAATGTTTTACCACATTCTAAAAAATGCTCCGACTATGAAAAGCAAATGACCCTGAATGAATGGATGGGGTGTTTTTCGTTGCACAAAACGTGTTGCAGAGTTGATAATCATCATAGAGAAGTGTTGAAACAGTGTAAAAAAAAACAAATATTAGTCAAAATAAAAACACTGTCTTTGGAAACCTAACTACCTAACTAGCGAACAAATTTTCCGATTTGCAGCTTTTTGGATTTTAATTAAGCCTCCAAAAAAAAAAGTTCTTTGCAATGAAATAAACTTACTAACCGTGTCGTGTGCAGACTGGAGCTCATACTTACGTGAAGTGTACGTGGAAGAAGTTTTGAAAGTATCAGGTGTTACGGGTAAAACTGTAGAAACGATAAAGTCAAAATTGGCCATCGCAAATACAACTGTGGAAAATTAATTGACGGTAACTGAATTTTTGATAGCATAGAGCTTCATAGCAAACTGGTTTTTTTGTTCAAGTGCCCAATCGAGGTAGTGAATCAATAGTGATCGTCATTAAGCAGGATATTTTGCCTGGCACCACAATAATTAGTGACTGTTGGAAATCCTATAGTTGTTTACACTCCGAAGAATACATTCGTATAACGGTCAATCATTCCGTGAACTTTGTTGATCCTGATATAGGGGCACATACACAAGCCATTGAAAGGATATGGCGAGAGGTACGCGCAACGAAAACATAATTTAACTGGTCAGTATCGCCGAATTCATCTTTCGCAGGTTGAAAACTGAATAGAAATCACGTATTCATACTCTATTTAAAGCTATCCGCAAGCTATACAACGTTAAAGAAAGACCAGAACTTCTTGAAATTGACTCTCAACTCCACGACAATGACGCTTACGAAGAAGAATTTTGAGAAAAAATTAATAACGGTAAATTTTTGTCAAATCTATAAAATTGCTTATAATCCAACCTAACCTAACCTTAACCTTGACCTAAACCTAACTAATCCAATTAAATTTCACTTAAACAAAGCTATTTACTCCGTAAATAATGTAAATTGTATTTAACCTAATTTAATTTAAACTTAAGCGAATGTAATCTCATTCTTAGTTTAATTAACAAACTCAACCAAATTATTTAGTCCGAAAATAATGTTATTTTACACTTGTGCAGGGTTGAATTACGAAATTGGTGAAAATGCTGTGCAACTTCCGAGGGGCGTAACTCTCGGGTGAAAGGCATTTCCGACGAAAAATTTTAATAGTAACGAATTACTTACGTCCTAAATAAGGTATAATCAAAATTTCATCAAAATCGCAGGTGAGTCCATAATTGTACATAATTACTTTATACTACAATAATCAGATTACGTACATAGATGAGAAAAGAAAAATTACAAAAATATCTGACTATTTTTAACTTTTTAATAGAAGTCATTTGCCGTATGTTTTTGATTTAGTCGTCAAGATTTATTCAAAGTATTTTACAAGATCTATGAAATTATTATTTTATTTTAATGACCTTTTTTTATTTTAATGAGATCATTAAAATAAAATAGTATTTATTATGATAATATTATTTTGTTCCTTTTTCCAACCAGTTTTCTAGCTACTGCCGCGTATAGGTGTGCGAGTGTTGTGTGTATAGGCAAATGCAATTACCGTTACCTACTTGCCAGAGGCTGACCTAGTTGCAGTGTAAGTAAAAACTTACCGGTTAACATGGAATCTGTAATATACTCAGGCCGACCACTCCTGAGATGTGTGATTAATTGAAACCCAACCATAAAAGAACACCTGTATCCACAGCCTAGCATTCAAATTCATATAAATCCATCTGCGCCTTTACAAGGACTCAAACCTTAAAACTCTCTAACTTCGAAAATCAGCTGATTTTGAGATTAAGAGTTTAACCGGTAAACTAACCCAGCGGATTAGTATATAATAAATTATTATAATAAAATATTTTATTAAATATTTACAAATATCAAAAGATAAAGTACAGCTTTTTAATTGATGAGTAGTTGACAAAATAGGTCAAGTAAGGAGGAAATTAACTAATCTTCAACAACAAATATCCCGAACTGCAAAAACACGAAAATGTTTTAAAACCTTAAAAACCTCCCAAAAAATTAAAAATCAACAATGAATACGTATCAGTAAGTAATAAATACCCCTTAGAAACACAATATCATTTACATTTATTTAACCCAAGCCAAATATTATCTCTATTAAGTTCAGAACTTGGATTTTGCAGAATAACACAAAACAGAGCAGTTTTCATCTATACCACCTATTTTAATATTGTATAATTAAACGAACGAAAACTGCTGTTATGTAACAAGTGGATTCCGATCATAATTGTTTTTTTTAATGTTATTGAAATATAAACGTTTTAGAAATATTAATAAAATTTTTGATTAAGCTAATCAAACGACAAGCCAGACATCAGTTATTTTAGAATACATAAGATAAGAATATTTCACCACAACAATTATTCATATAAAATTTATTGAATAATTTTTAAAACCTAAGTTGAATTCCGGAACCAAATTTCAAAACAAACAGGCTGTTAAACTTCATAGTGATACTTTCTAAGTTAAATGTTATTATTAACGAAGAGGGTAAAAAAATCATGCGACTCTGGCTAATTAAGAATCGGAACTGAAACCAGCTGATTTAGAATTATGGATAAAAAATTACATAAAATATTATAAATGCATAAATATTATAAATTCCTATTATCCTACAATATCAAATATAGATTTATTTTATTTAGATTGTTTGTTTTATTAACTAAGCCGACTTTTTTTTTACTGGAGATCAGTAAATCTACTGTTTTATTAACGTTACCTACAGATTAGTTACGATTCAATTGTATACCAATTTATAAATAAGTACAAAAAATATATTTTTCTTATCAATTAATTAGCATACATTATATAGTGGTCTTCATATTATTACGTTTGATTTAGCAATACGTATTAAAATTACTTAAAAATCCCACAGTATTTTTTTAGACAATTAATAATGTACGTATTTAAAACATCAATAAGAAATCACAAGAAAAGTAAGTAATATTACAAAAAATATTTATAATATAGGCCTAATTCGCTATTCAAATTAATTTGTTTCTTGCTTTAGAAAAAAAGAATATAAATAATATTTCACGTGGTATCCAAATCGAAAATATAGACAACCTGATCGGCAAACACGGATAATTATAATTTCCGATTTGGATACCTAGTTAAGAAGTTTTTATAATTTATTGCTCGGAGCTCGTTTATTTCTTTCCATCTTTAACAAAATTGCAATTATTCAAAATTAAAAATAATTCCCCCTAAATAACAGAACAGTATCAAAAAGCAAATCTTATAATAACTTTCAAAGCTGTACCGAATAGTTCGTTACAATCAATCAGGTAAAAGGAAAGAAAAATGAAAATTAATCATATAAAAATATGGTTTTCAAATAGTAAAATCAGAATGAAATAGAATTCTCATCACTATTAAAAAAATGATTATGTTAATAATTGATTGTTATTGACAGAATTTATTTAGTATACGTGCCTTTTATCATACCAATAACTGGTTTGAATTATCTAATTATATTAGCATCACAAAGCTTAGGTAACACTAAAGAAGTGTCTTTGGCGAAATAATTACAGAATTGTCTTCAGTTGTTTTTTCAACTTCCTCCAATAAAAATGAATTCTTAATAGAATATTAATAAGAATTCATAATATAAAATTAATATACCGTCATAATTATTTAACTAATTCTAAATCACCTGGTCTGTTTCGATTTCTGGAAATTTCCATTATTTTTCACCTAATTCATCCTGAATTTTTTCATACTTCTACTATATCGGCAAGGTGACAAAACCCTAATTTTTTTGCTTACGTGACATCAAAGTACGGTAATTCATTATTTTTAAATACTAAAAATATTTTATAATTATATTCAAATACGTGAAATAAAATCTAACCTCTTTTAAAAATATAATTAATCTAAAATAAAAATAAAAATATGATATAATTAATTTACACTGAAATGTATTTTATATTAAAAAAAAATTATTTAAATGCTTCAGTTATAAAAGTTCTTCTCGAATTTGGACAATAATAATTCAGTCTACAACACTTTTAATCTTCTTAGTTTATTTTAATATAAG
The DNA here is from genome assembly GCF_047948215.1 of Lycorma delicatula. Taxonomy (NCBI): domain Eukaryota; kingdom Metazoa; phylum Arthropoda; class Insecta; order Hemiptera; family Fulgoridae; genus Lycorma; species Lycorma delicatula. Next base: position 184,174,249 of record NC_134458.1, read on the forward strand.
CTGGCTTTGAGATTAAAATTAAGTCAAGTTAGTTTTACTGCATAATATAATCGAGTACATTTGTGTTCGGTTAAAATATATGAACAATTAAAAAATACTATAGCGGCTATTCTGACAAAAAAGAAAAACATATATATAACTAGGATTTGCATTAAAAAAAGCGATAGAATACGGTTAAAAACTTTAAAAGGTTTATGTAAATGGATTATGAATTTGATATTTTCGGTTTTGGTATTTTCTAATATATTAACGTTTATTAAAGAAAAGAATAATAGATTTAAGAACAGATATTCCAAATAATTCTTGAGGTGATTAAATTATGTGATATGATGATTAATTGGTTTGTGTGAATTTTTGTAATTAAAAAAAAAATTACATGGTAATTACGATTCGAACCCGTAACTTTTAAGATTAAAGATATAAACGCTATACTCCGGCACGACGGATCATTTCGTAAAAAAAAAAAAAATACAGAATTATTATACCAATACATAAGATGCAACTTTATTGGACGCTGTATTTTGAAAAATAAAGTTAAATAGTAAGTTAATTTGTTGACGTATATGAATATGAAAATTAAAAAAAAAAATCTTACTTACTGGATAAAGTAGATGATGAACGAAGTACAGATAACAAATTTATGTATTTGTTTACTACAATATACAAAGATGCTGAAATCGTGATATCAGCTAAACGTCAACGATAACCGACACAACAATGCAACGCGAGTTTAGTTAAGACTGTTCGGTAGCGGCGCCGTGTTATCCCGCACAGAACAACAGCCGAAGCAAAAACCAGTCATACCAACCTTTGCATTAGCTTATGCCTGCGCACAGGCTGTCCAATATCGCAACTTTCAATTACAGTTAAAACCTCCCGCTTCGTCCAGCCGACTATACTGGCCCGGCTTGTTCACCCGTTCACCGTAAACACACCCATTACAGGACATAACGTGCATACGTACTTATCACCCCCGTACACACTAATCTAATATATATTCATAAAAATATAATTACTAATTTTAATTAATTGATATTAATTAAATGTTTATTAAAATTAAACTCAATGTTTGTTCGATAACACTTTTCTTTATAAATAAAACGACTGTAAATTAAACTTTAATGCAAATTTTATTATAATCAAATGCAAAGCAGAGAATTTTATTATTCTATTTATATTATAATTAACATGAATATGCTTACATACAATAAAACAGTAAATGAATTAAAATAAATTAATTCATAAAATATTTAATTACCAACAATAATGTATATTAATTTTTATTCTATAACAAAAATAAACATATTAAATATACTTTGTACATTTTAAAATTACTGAATAGTTCTAATTAAGCTTAAAAATTAACTTTAAATTAAAATAAAAATAATAGAATACATGATTGAAAAAATCAATTCTTTCAAACGGAATCAATTCGTTTCAAAGAATAATTTTGAAACGGTTAAAAGATTGATGTAAATGTTTAGGTTTTTTCTTGAAATGTAGAAGATTTAAAGGTGTTTGTTTAGGAATAAACATTATCCTTCACAATCTTTCTTTTTGTTGGCTTCTTTTAACAATTTTAACTTTCCCAGCTGTTTTAATAAAAAAATAAAAGTTATTCAAACTGTAAAAAAAAAATAACCTCATCCTCTATTGGATTTTTTAAAGTTATTTATTAAGATTTTTGTATTACAAAGATTAAAAATATAAGCTTTTTTTATGAACTTACTGATGAATGTACGTGATCAGGATTCATTAAATATTTAATAATGTTATTTGGATTTGTAACGGTAACTAGTTACTCGAAATAAGAGAATTAATTCTATTTATGAAAAACGTAAAAATAAATAGTAGTATAAAAAAATAATAAATCAGCAACTAAAAAGGTATCAATGCGATAAAATTTATATTGCGAATTGGTTTGGATTTCATAAAAATTTTACTCATTCTATCTCTTTTAGTTTATTAAAAAAAAAAAAATAGTTGTGGACGATAAAGAGATAAAAATAGTGGAGTTTGAATCTTGTTTTGAAAGCGGAAACATTCCTTAATTTTCGTTTTTTAAATTCCATTTTTTTTTTCTTTGAGTTCATTAGTTCTTATCCCCTCTCCTGGAGCCAGACCCGAAACCAACCATGAACACAGCTCCAGGGGGTGCCATCACCTCAAACTTCCTAGTCGAGAACTGACAACCGGGACTCGGTCTTTTATTAATCAATTAATCACCATGCCTCTAATGAGGGGACCTCTAGAGATTCCCCCATCGGGACAACGGTCTTTCTTTGTCCTCCTCCTCCTCGAAGTTCGATCGAAACACTAAGGTAATCCCTGTCCAATCTCCGGCAGCGGAACACCAAAGTGGCCCACCCCTTCTGGACAGGGCTGTCTCAACCCAGGTCTTCCCCCAAAACACAAAAAAAGCACCTTATTATTTGGTCTTAGTTCTGCAGCCTGGTCCCCCGAGAGAATGCCCCCGAAAATTTCAAAGGGTACATTTGACCTCCGTTGAGAAATCCTTACGTAGACGCCCCACAATCCCACAGTTGATATCTATAGCAACGCTCCTCAGCTGACCTCCTTGAAACCCGGCAAGACATCCACCCAAAGCGGAAGCAGCCATTCTTCAGCAATTTATCCGCGAACAGAGGCGCCACCGTCGCCACTTTTGTATCCCCAAATGAGGGCCGCAGGGAGAGGACATCTATCGTCACTGAATCTACAGCCATCTTGCGGACATCACGCACTAAATCCACCTCAGAGGTAAGGGCGTCTACGTCCTTTATGAGCAAGTGAATAAGTCGAATGCCTCTAGAGGCCGTAACTGTCGTGCCCTCCACCTTGTCCAAAATTTACCGGCACAGTTGCTCAGCAACATCCCCAGTGTCCGTAACTCTGATATGAAGGTCCTCTCCCTGACCACGACGCGCTGAGAGAATACCTGCTTCGCCCGGCGACACGGAGTCCTTTACAGGGAAAGGAGATCCGCATATGTGCGGCCTGCCGCCTCACCACCACTATTGCCAAGACCCTACCCACTGTGGTGCCAGTGATGACATATCTATGGCTTACAAGAGCGCCTCCGAGCCACATACTCAGTCACTCGATACCAAAGAAGCCCTATCCTTCCTTGAGGCTCAAAAAAACAGGCATTGGCATTCTCACCCAACACCAACCGAGCTGATTCCATCAAGCGATTGACCAAACGTTCCTCACTCGCCGATGAGTTCACTAACACCAAATAATTCAGTCCGCCTACGTCTATTGACCCACCGGCCAAATCCAACGCACGGGTATTGCCAATAACAATCTCACCAGCTCGCAGTGAGCCCGTCGAAGCATTGGGCGCGCCCAGGGCATTTCCTTCAACAACGCCGAAGTGGCCCAATAATCTGCTCCCCGTGCCAAGTCGACTACCCACGCAAGGCTATCAGCTCCACTGACATTTTCTAGTACCACAGTGGACGTAAATACTTCCTTGGGCCACTTTTGGAGGATCAACCGGGGCAATTCACTGTCAACTACCCCACTCTCCAGTGCCTTCCGTACATCTATCCCAGGAGTACCTCCATACGTCATTTGAGTGGCCACATCAGAAACAATGAAATAAGTTTGCGTATCTTTATCCATTAGGTCTAACTGAGTCGACCGTGTCCTCTTTGGCTCCTCAGATGTATCCTCCAACACATCTCGGAACAGTTCCCCTACAAGCAATACTATCCATATTATGGGAACACTTCACAATCTCTACATTCGTATCTACATGCCGGCTAACTAAAGAACTAAGCTGCCTAACATAACGGAGAAGAATAGCCGTATTATTAGTTTGACACCACCTACTCTTCCCAGGATCCAAAGTCACACCATTCGTCACCCGCTCTTCCTTGAGCTCTCCCTCTTCCATCGGGGTGGCATACTCCCGATCCAGATCCAGTTCCTTCTCCTCCCATGAGGAGGAGAATACAGGTCACTAATTAATTGACGATACAGGTCACTAATTAGCCCGTAAAGAAAAGTCACCAGTACAGCACTAACATAAAGTAACGAAAACAAAAAACAAACACAAGAACGTAAAATAACTAAACGAAACATCACAAAACAACAAACGAAACCACGAATAACAATAAGAACAACAAAAAACGTGAAAACGAAAGCGTGGTGGGCTTCCAAAGACAGAGAAAAAATAACACGTCTGTACCCTCACAGATCTCAACCTAACCTCAAATTACTAATATTGTTTTGTAAATTGTTTACGGATAAAAGAATAGTATACAGTAATAAATAGCTAATGTTTAACTTACCTGTTGCTATATATCAACCAGTCTTATCATAATTATAATACCTGCTGAACACCAGTCGGTGCAGTCAATTATTTCAATCGTGTGGTCTGAATGTGGAAATAGATGAATCATTTTTCAAGAATAAGTACAATGTAGGAATGGTTTCAGTGGTGGGTGTTTGTAGGAATTTGCCGAGAAATAAAAGAATGTTTTATATATGCGGTCCCTGATCGAACGAAAGACACGTTATTAAATCTTAAAAAGGAGTGTATTAGACCTGAGACGAACATAATTTCTGATCGTTGGGCAAAATTACTATGATATACCTAATCTACAAGCTTGCAATTTTACAAATCAAACTGTTAATCACGCAATTAATTTTCGAGGTCTAATTACTGAGGTACCTCCAACAGAATGGGAACAGCAGCGAAAAGACGGAATCGCAAGGAGTGTGGTACATCGAGATCTACTCTAAACTCGTATTTATGCGAATTCATATGGTACTAGTGTAACATCAACAGGGGCCCGTTCGATAAAATTTTGTTGGATATCGTTTTGTTTTGGCCTCCACATCAGTGAAATAATTAGAGTTATTTTTTGTCGAAATAAGTTAAGCTTAAGTTACTAAAGCTTTCGAAATAAGACCCGAAAGACGTACGTTTTTCGGGTCACCGAATCACCTGTAAAACAGTGTAGGTTTATTATTTTTTTTCTAAACTTTTGACTATTTCAAATATTATTTTTTTTAATCATAAGTGACATTTATCAGTGAACAGTTTAAAAATTTTTATTACTAAACTATTGATAATTGCAAAATAACATTTTAAAATCCATGTTTCAGGTAAAATAGTGAACAAGTATTGTTATGTGAAGTATTTTTAATACAATTTTTATTACCTGAGATACAGTATCATAGCAAAAATATATAATTAAGCGAAGATTTTTTCAAATTTGTTTACTGTTATATCAGTTTAATCTACAAAAGCTTTGAAATCTTAAATCATTTTTCCCACTATTATCCAAATCCATTTAATTTAGGACTCTACAGAAGGAAAGCGACACAGACTTAAAACAAAACTACAATGCATCAAATAATGAAGAATGTCTATTGGAAGCATTATGAAACAATTCAGGGGGAAGACTCAAAAGCAAACTGTATGGAAGAAGGACAAGCAGATACTTCACCCACTGGTAGTCATTTAATGTTTATACATGAAATTATTAATAAAAGATACCCCATTAATTTGCTGCTTTGCATTTCCTCAAAAATCTTAATGGAAAAATCCATGTCAAATAACTAAGGTATGAAAATTAATTTTAAATTTAGGACGTTACAATGCACGTGATGTCGATGATTTCATAATTTAACAATGAAGAAGTAATTTATCTACTACCACAAAATCTCTCGTACCACCTTTCACATATTTAAGTTAAAAACGTGGAAGTGGAAGGAAGCTGTTGAGATATCAATTGCTTCCAGTCCCACATGTCTAACTTCTTACTTGGTGTAGCAGCAACACTGAAGTTACCATCGTGTTTATATAAGTTGCCGTCAGTATCTATTGAAGGGTTATTTGAGTAAATAGCAAGAATTCATACCTCTGCACTATAATATGTTGAGTAACTAACTGGTCATATATAATTTTACATAAAATTATAAATAAACTGTACATTATAAAAACCGCTTATAAAATTAATCAGAATATCATATAAGAAAATATAAACAATTAAAAAAAAATAAAATACAGAGGAATTAGTAAACGAAAATATAATAAATCCTTAAATAGATACTGATATTACTAATAAAAAGCAATATTTAGGAAAATTATTTCTACTTGTTTAAAAAAAAAAAAACAATATAATAAAAGCATTTGTTGACTAAAGTATTACACATATCGTTTTACACATTTCAAGTGGAAAGTTGAAAATTAAAAATAGTGTAAATCTGGTATTAAATTACGTAAAAAATGTACTATATAACGAATTACGTAACAAATGATCATTTTTAAAGATGGAATATATATATATATATATATATATATATATATATGTGTGTGTGTGTGTGTGTGCGCGCGCGCGCGCGCGCGCAGGTATTTGCAACCTCTTACTAATGTAGTAAATAGTATTTATTACCGCTCAATCTTACCATATTTCAGGTTGTTTTCATGAATTACCAAGATACGATAAAATTGCCGTAAAATTCCGTGAAAGATGCGTTATTTACAAAATAATTCAGTTTTATAAGGGATATGCTTCCAGTTCAAAAATCATATGAAAAAACATGATACTAAGAAAAAAATTTGGTAAAAATAGGATTTTGAAGAACCGAAGTGGAAAAGAAAATAATGATACTGACAGGACAGTTTCAGAGGAATTAACACCTAAAGTCTTTTGCGCTTCAGTTAATGTTATTATTGAAAGATAAAAGTGAACTTGAAAGTTTCTTCGTTTGTGGATTGCAATCATCTCCACAAAGACCTTTAAACACGTAACGATTTGGGCTCGAAGTCACAGCCGCACTCAAAATTAGCGGTCACAATTTTTGGTATAATTTTGCAAGCTTCAGCCGCAAAATGTTATATACTCTTCACAGGAATTCCCACCTTAGACCAGGAAATTAAATGTTATATTTCAAAACGTACACTGCATTTCATCATTGCTATGCAACATTGTTACATAAAAATTTCTACAACCTAAATAACGTAAACGGGCTTTAAACTATTTAAATTCTCAACTTGTATTTGGCACTACATTTTAATCCTTAATCCATTCCCCGTAAATAGAATAAAAGAAAAAACCACAATAAGTATTTCAAGTTACTTTAGTTACAGAATTTAATTCTATCAATATGTTGTAAGTGTTCCTACTTTATTAAATTTAGTAAGTTTGATAAAATTTTTAAATAGTGACCGTTGTTTTATATAATTTATTACTTTTTTCGCAGTTATCATTATTTTTTATAACCGTCTATGAAGTAAAACGTTTATTAAAAACTATTATAAATTAGTAATAGGAGAAATTATAAAATTAAAGAATTTTAAGTAATATATTACGGCTGCTGTTTCAGAGTTTAATTAAGAAAAAGATAAATAATGTTAAAATATCATTCTGAAATTACGAATACCAATATTATGTAGAAGTAATTTTGTTAAAATAATTTATTAATTTTATTATCAGTATACTAGGGTAAAAACAAATAAGTACCGATTACTAAATCCAGAATAAACAGTTAGAATTGCCTGACTAAGTTAAATTAACCGAAATTAGGCGGGATAGGTTCAGTAAATTAATGTAAATTTCTAAAAGGCAATTCTGTTTTAGCCTCGACCTTAGCTTTCATTGGGTACGCAGACGGTTAGAATTTAAACCTAATTCAATTTCTCTTTCTTACTATCTTATATTAATCCCTTTTTAATTTAATTTCAGATTTTTATTTAAAATAAAAATCATTGAAATATCATGTTGAAATTAAAAGTATTTGTTGTATTTTTTTATTAAGAAAGAAATGATTAATTAATGATACAATATTCTATATTGTTTTAAAAATGCACTTAAATATAAAAAATAGATCTAATTTTGAACAAGAACAAGTAATCTGATATTGATTTGATATTTTATAGACTTATTACGTACGACTAGTCTTAATATTTAAAAATCAATGGATAAGAAATAAAAATAAATATCTTTATTACAATAAACTATAACTGGCATCTAAACAAGTAATGAAAAAAAAAAAAATCTAAATCATCATAACAGTCGGTGACAACTAAACTTGAAGAGGTGTTTCGTAAAGTGTTATACAGAGTGTCCCATATAAAACGCAACCCAACCTTATATTGGTAGGGATTGAAATAATAAAAAGGCATGTGTAAATGTAAATGTAATTTTTATTATTACCATCCATTACCTTACATTTAGAGTAAATGTTGGAAGTGGCCGCCATCTTCTTGAATACAAGCTTCAATTCTTTTTACAGCGTTTCGTGCAACGTTTTTCAAAGTTTGTGGCTGGATATTAAATACAACTTGTTCAATATTGACTTTCAATTGTTCAAGTGTTCGTAGTTTGTTGCTGTAGGCTTTTTCTTTGAGGTAACTCCGTAGAAAAAAATCCGCCGCAGTCAAATCTGGAGATCTTGGTGGCCACAAGCCTCGACCGATAACACGATTACCAAAGAATTCCTCAACGAAATCAGAAGTTGAACCTGCGTAGTGCGATGTCGCACCGTCATGTTGTAGCCAGCAGTGTCTGTCTTCCTCTTCCAAGAGTGCGATGAACTGAAATAAAATATCCTGATATCGTTCTGCATTAATGATGTACTCGATAAAAATAGGACCGATTATTTTCTTCCGCGATATCGCGCACCACACGCCCGACTTCTGCGGGTGTAATTGTTTTTCGTAATAAACGTGGGGATTTTCAGCACTCCAAATTCTACTGTTTTGGCTGTTTACGTAGCCATCCAAATGAAACCGTGCTTCATCTGTGAAAAATAACGAATCCATAACATTAATTCCCTCACGCAGAAATCGACGGAACCGTTGACAATATTGTAGCCGTTTTTCTTTGTCGGGCTGAAGAAGTTGATGAACCGTTTGAATGCGATAAGGTCGTAATTGTTTAATTGTTTGGTCGCCCGATGAACAATTGATTAAGACAAATTAATTTCAGCAGACAAACTTCTGATCGATTTATTTGGCGAGACGAGTAATCGGTCTTTGATTTCAGTGACTGTATCTGTATTCAACACTGACGCATATCTTTTGTGTTCCTTGTTATTAATAGAACCAGTCTCTCTAAATTTTGCGACTAACCTTAATATTGATGTTTTGTTAGGAGCTGGTTTATCTGGGTACTTATGGCGAAACAAATCTTGCATTGCACCCGCTGATTTCGTACTGAAGTACGACTCGACAATGAAAACACGTTCATCTAGCGAAAACACCATCTTGTCTCTAGTAATACACTGAACGTTATGATTGCATTGTTGTTACTATCGGTAGTGTTCTACTGCGTCGCCGCGATGTTCAGATGTTGGACAAGTCCATTTCAGTATCGAGTAGGGGAGTAAGCTTGACTTTTGAAATTTCATGGTTGAGTGATTGATGGGTTGCGTTTTATATGGTTGCGTTTTATACTCCATACATACAGGGATGGAGTGTATGTATGGAGTGAATATATCTGTACATACAAAAGAACACGTCCTGAGTAATTCATAATCAACGCCCAGAAAAAAACTACTGAATTTAAATTGTGAAAACTTGTATATACGTTCTTATTATGACGTAAGTGCAGACTAAGAAAGGATATTTTGAAATTCCGAGTTTAAAGGAGTAACAACGAAATTTACTATTTTTTAATTTCTTGGTAACAAATGAAGATATCAGCTTGAATTTTGGTGAGTGCAATCTTCATGTGAATATCTAAAATCCAATTTCTAGATTTTTTGAAATTCCATCTTGAAAGGAGTGAAGACAAAAAGGTTTCGAACAATGATTGAAATTTTTTCTAGCTTTCAACTATACTAAAAGAAATATTCACTCAATTTGGGCTTTAAAATACTCTTAAAATCAATATCTAAAAACAATTTTGGGGTTTTTTGAATTTTAATAGGTAAAAAATATTAATTATTTTTAAAATTTTTGCCTTTATGTTACCGCTATTGAATCAGTCTTTATGAGATTTAGTAACATTGTGTTGGTAATTTATGTTCTTAATTCTGATTACGTATTTTACTAACGAAGCTGCTACGGGAAATATAAAAACCAATTAGTGGGTCCCGTACTGACAAAACTGTTGCTCTGAGGAAATTACAATACACTGGTAGTTTTTATAAATTGTAGAGGCTTTAATTTTTATTTATCATTATTATTCTCACAAGCTTGAGTATAAAGAACACAAGAGGGTTCAGAGGTTCAGATGGAAGGGTGTTTATTCTTGACCAACTAACATCCTCTGACAGACAGCCACGGAAAACACAAGTAACCATATAGCGCGGGCTAAACTGCGATATATAGCATGTGTGTATTTTGCAAGAGTTTTTGCTTTTTCATTCAACATATTAGAGAAAATTTGACGAATTCTTTATTATATAATTTTTTTTATTAAGTATATATACAAATATATAAAAATATTGTTTACTCCTCTTATTTATCGGATTTCGTTTTTTTTTTTATCAAAAAAGTTCTATCATTTCGTTACAATATTAGTAGAGCAGGAAAATATTTAACTGTGTATATTTTTGTGTTTGAAAAAATGAAGTAGGAAAAGTATATAACAATTATTATCTCGCCTTTCATACATATCTGTACTTTTTTGATTCGGACAATGACTTTTGAAGAACTATAAATAAATAAATTGTTAAATTTTGATTTTCGATTTTTGATGTTTTCAACTGACGGCAAACTCTCGCCGAAACCTTAACAATTTTATTGTTTTGGGAGTTTTGATTTCATCTGTTTTTTGTTTTCTGTTCATTGGTTAAATTTAAACTGTTTTATTTTTATATTTATAAAATTCTGGTATCTGTCTTGTGTTTGTTAATAACTTTTCGTTGATTGTATTCACATATGTAATAAGAAATCAAATTTGTTCTAAAACTAAAACATAAACGTTTTTGAAATTTCGTGGCCAACTTTTTTTTCTATTAATAAATCATTAGTTTCAATCCAATTTTTCCCAATTTTGATCATGCTAGTATAATTTAACTATATATATTTTTTCCCGAATAGTTTCTAGCATCATTAGACACTTTTTCTATTCATTTAGTTTCAGTTGTTTTGTGTAAATATACATATGGTTTTCGAATAATTTTATTTGAATGATCAACGGTTTTCCTAAAGAATGAATTTCCATTCTATGTATGAAATCTGTGTTTCCACATTCAGCACATCTACCTTCGACATACGTTTTTTTCAATAAAATTATGAATTAAATCTTGGAGATTTAAACTGTTCGTTTTCTTTAAACTATCCGTTTTAATATTTATATGTAAAACTAAATTATTTTCTTTGTGCTCTGAAGCATACTTACATTTATCATTTGCACAAATACTCGTGTATTGGATAGTGTGTACTATAATGTTCTTGAAAAGTTTATCCTTTGTCAATTAAATATATGAAAAATTCAACAGCATCTTGTCGTCGAATATTGAAATTCTCATGTAAATATTTTCTATTTCTATCATGTTTACGTTTGCTCTATTTATATAATTTTTAACTGACGTTTGTAACATATGATTTTTCGGTAATTTAAGGATATCATTCTTCAATAGTACACAATTAAACAAATATTGAATAACTGAATTGTTTTTGAATTAATCATTAATTAACATCAATACAATATACAATATTATTTACAATCAATACAATTATTTTGATTTTGAACGCTTAGAAATTTTATCGTTTTCAAATCAATGTATGGAAAGAGGTGTCGTAAGCAATACTCCAATTCTTTAGTCAGTTTATTCAGTCATAAATATAAAGAAATTTTGTATCGTAGTAGCAACAAACGTAATATCCAGCTGTGTACAAAATCTGAATATATTCAGTATCTTCTTTCATACAGCAATAATTCTTGAAGGGTAATCCATCCACATACGTTCCGACTGAAAAGAAAAATTCAAAATTTTTTCATCAAACACCTAAACTTTGCTATCTAGCGGCGTGATTCGTAAACGGGTTAGAAGAAAAAAAATCAGGGTTAGAAGAACAAAAATTTCACATTTTCAAATTAAAATAATATGAAGTTACGAAGATTATCACATATTTATCGAAAAAACCTATATACATTAAGAAAATTTCTGTGATGATATATAGCTTTGTTTCATCAAAATTATTATTTTTTTAATATTTTAAACAATTTTAAAATGTCGATTTGCCTGTTGGTCAGAGTAAATAAGTCTTCGGTGTTTCTGCCGTCGGACAAACTCTCGCGGATATCATTCTACCGAACGACTTGATGAGAATCTCATAAATTGGTTAGAATTAGGTAGAGGAATGAGACAGGCTGCTGTTTATCACAAACACTATTCATCATTTATGTCTAGGAAATATTGAAAGAAGTATTGTATGGCCAAAAATAAGTATACAGTAGAAATATAAATTGTGTCAGATTTGCTGATTATAGCTAAGCACAGTCAGATATTACAAGGAATGATAAAAGTAATGGAACTAGGATGAAAAAATATGGGGAGGAAGATAAATGTAAGGAAAACAAAAGTTATGAAGATGAACGAGAGGGAAGATATGGATGTTGTAACAGCAGAATGAAAAATTGAATAAGTAAAAAGATACAGATGTCTCGGAACAGTTGTAAGTGAAAACTGGACGAGTAAAGAAGATATTAAGACGGGAATTGCAATAACAAAGGAAGTTTTTTTTAAAAAGAAAGACCTAATCTGCAGAAACATGAATTTTTATTTAAAACCTGAGAAAGAGATTGGTAAAATGCTATGTTTGGTGTATAAGTATAGTTTCGTATGGTAGTAAAACATGGACACTAGAGAAAAAGGTAAGATCGAGGCTTCTGAGATGTGTGTCTGGAGGAGGATAGAGAAGATAAAAGGGGTGGACAGAATAAGTAACATAGAAATATTAAGAAGAATAGATGAAGATAAAATAATATTGGCGACTATCAGGAGGAAAGGAAATTGAATCGGGCATACAATAAGGGGAAAAGGAATAATAAATACAGTTCTTGAAGCCTCCGTTGAAGATGAGAAAAGAAGAGAAAGGAACAGGCTGAAGTTAATAATTGTTATAAAGGATAGTGATGGTTATGATGAGACAAAAAGGAAAACATGGGATAGAAACAGATGGAGACGCGGTGGTGCCAGGGACCTGCCAACAGGCAGAACACCATATGATGATGATGAGTTTTTAATATTTTGTATTATTTTTATCTTGTAAAAAAACACGCCCATCTTAATTAGGCTAAAGTTTTTTACTCATATTCCAAGTTAAAAATTTAAAACTTCATAATTATTAGTTAATTAATCTGTATTCCACATTCGTAACTGGTTTTATATAATTTGAATCCTTATTCTACAATTTTATAATTATCTTCAGAAATTCTACACAAATTAAAAAGGTAAAATTTAAATTAAAGGTATAAGGTAAAGGTTGGTAATTTTTTTCTTGTACTACTATTTTTATTAGTACGACAGTGACGTAAATTCAACACCTATTTACAAAGAAAAATGTGGAACTGTATACAGAATGATAGATGAAAAAATGCCAAGCCCATGGCAGGACAGTATTTCTAACGATTCAGCAACTGAGGCAGTTAAGGCGATATGATTAATGTCTTCACTTAAATAATTCAACTTGTCTGATGAAATACAAAATGAAATTGTTTAGTTTATGGCTCTATAACGATGTTAATATATATATAGATTTATATTTAAACTTTTTTTAATTTTTTTTTTTCAGAGACTAATTAATATAATACCTATTTAAAAAGATATTTGAGTGGAGATATATATTGTACATTTATTTTTCAACATATATTGAGTTATCTCAGTAATACAGCTTTAAAAATTAAACAACACTCATCCCGTCCTTATTTCATTATAATTATTCATAAAAAGGTTAATCGAACTTGCTTATTTTAAGTTTAATAATGAATTATCCATAAAATTTATTTATTACTATAATAAACAATAAAAGTGTATGTAGGAGAAATTGAGAGAGAACTGTAGAGAAGCTACCCCAATTCTCTTGCATGTACAATTGTCATAGAATACATATTTTTTATTTTATATATATATATATATATATATAGATATAATTTATTTCATAAAGGCAAGAGAGAGAGAACAGCTTTCTAATAATGCAGGAAAAGATAAGGAAGGTAAGACTTTGGAAGTGTTGATCTTATAAAATAGAAAAAACCGCCATTATATTTTATATTGCCTCTAGCCATATCTTTTTTTAAAAGCGTTACTTTTGTATTATCAGATCATAGGTTTTATTGTACGGAAACTCTTAAACGTATACGTTTACAGTAGTGTAAAACAAATATATAATATTGGCATAAAAAAAAATTAATTCATCGTATCAAGGCGATCGAAAAAAAATAAACAAATGTTCATTTAAATAGCACATAAAAAGACTGAAAAGGAGTTTTAAATAGAAAAATTGGGAAAAAATAAAATAAAACTTCAAAAAAATTAAAGTTTAGAGATAGTAACGTAATTTTATATTTTCTTTGTTTTTTATTTTTATATGAAAGAGCGGATATCAATAGCTATATGGTCATTAACCCGGTGGAAGTGGTAGAATATGAAAAGATGTGATACCTGACCGGGATTCGAACCCGGAACTTCCGCATGAAATGCCGAGATGCTATCCACTCAGCCACAGAGGTTGGCAAGTAAGTCTTTTAGAGGTTGGTCAGTTTTTTAAATAATAAGTAATTAATTTAATTTTTTTTCCAACTGTATCGCGAAAAAAGAAAATAATTATTTTTTCCATCTTACGTATAATAAGGTAGAAGCCTTACACGTAATAAAATGGAAGCCGATCTGCAGATACAGCATGATATTAGAGGGAAGAAAATCGTCATCGCAATAATATTCTTGGAACAACCAGATGACGTCATTTGACATTCTTTTTACCGTGCCCCAACTGGTGGTAAATAACAGGATGAATAGCCGTAGTATTATTTCATCGTAATATTTTTCTTACATTCTCTGGAGAACTTTTTCTAAATTGTCATTCGCAGCGACAAATTATTTATCATATACCCACATAACCTTAGCCACAAAGGCTATTCGCTTCATTACCTTACACCAGATGATCGTAAGACCTGAAAACAAGAAATTTTTTATTTGTGTATTAAAAACAAACAAAAAAAATGATAACTTATAAAAATAAAATTAGAGAAGAAAGATTTTGCCACGGTTAATTTTTAAATTTAATAACGTTCTCACAAAAAATAAACAAAATCCTCAGGTCATATCTCTCTTAATTTTTTAATCCTTAAATTGAATAAACTAAAAACAAATTAAAAATATTTCTTTCATTAAACTAAAGACTAAATTTTAGTAATTGTAGGACTAAAAAGTAACCTATGATATTATACTTAAGGCTATGTCTAATATTATTTGTAAGTCTACTGCAATTAAATAATTATTTATCAAATTTCTTTATCATTGAATTGTCTCATTAAAAAAAATAATTTAATTTATTATAATAAATAGTGGCTGAGTTATAACATAAAACAAATATCACAATTATGAAGAAAAATCTGACAACAAAATTGTAATAATTTCCAAACATTGGTTATTTGTTCAGTCGCCGAATGGCTTCGACGGCACGTGGCACTTAAGAACCTTGTAGTAGCCCTAAGAAGGGCTGCTGTTGTCGTCGATAGCCTTCGACGGCTGGTAGCCCAGAGAGCGCTGTTGTCGTCGAACTGTTTCGATGGCTCGTAATTTGTAACCTTGTGGTGGCCATGAAAAGAGTCGTTTTTTGTGTTAGCTCTGAGAAGAGCTGCTCGGTCCGGAATCTGGTCTTCGGCGAAGTTGGGGAGTTGCGGATCGTCCATTGAAATCAGACGGAGCTTCCCATCAGCGGCATTTGTGTCCCCACTACAGCGCGGCAGTGGTGGCACCCAGAGCCCCACAGTGTCGGGTCGGCGTCGGTCGTCTTTCGCCGGCGCGGCCGAGGCGGTACTCCTGGAGCAATCCCACTCTGGGCTGACTCCTGCTGCTGAGTCCGCCAGCAAAGGCGATTGAAGCCCAGCGAGCTGAAGCGGGAAGGCAGCGTTCGCGTCCAGCGGCTCCCTCGGCGAGCCAGCCAGACCTGCTGCTCCGGCGGGGATGTTGGCATCCGCCGGGAGGTCCCACGTTGAGGCGGCCATGGAACTTCGTGGGTCTTCTTCCATCTTCTTCTTCTTCTTGGTCTCCAGGTGATGGTCGACGATGAATAAATATTCACTCTCGTGCACGATCTTTTATTGCAGCCTGAGAGTGGTGAGGCCACAGCGCCGCTATGCTGGGATAACTGCGCGGTAGGAATGACGCTTGTACCAGTGCGTACGTATACTGTGCTCCAGTTAACATGTGAGATGCTACCGTTGTAGCCCGCCGATAAAAAATTAGGCATATATTTGGTAACAATTCTTACATAGTGCAAAAATAATGATACTTGAAAAAGGTTATCTAAAATTTTTTTTTTGGGATGGGGTTAATTTATGATGAAATTTTATTATAATAAAAACATTTATAATTATATGTTTAAATAAACAAAAAAAATTTCAAAAATTCAAAAAATCAGTATTTTTAATCTTTTTTCTGTTCCCCCCCACCAACAGCACTTCCAAGAAATTCTTTTGGTTTTTCTATGCTTACTTATTAGGTGGAAGAACCCCAATTTCAATATTGCCTCCAAAGTACTTTTTTGGGTCACTTGCACTACTACTATGTCTAGGAAAAGATTAAAAAAAATCTGGTTAAAAAATAAGCAATAAATAAAAAATAGTTTTGTAGATGTTTGGTGAAGAGGAAAATCTTGAGCTTTAATGCAAAGCTTAATACAAAGTGGGGTTATGTTTGAAAAATTCTGAGAAAATTGACCCCAAAAAACTATCTACCTCCGTGAGATATTACTATAAAATTTTACCAACAAATTGCCACACATACACAAGTCTTGATAAACAATCTTATCAAAATCAGTCTATCCAGTCAAAAGTTAGTAAGCTTCAAACACATACATACGTACGAAAATTACCATACCATTTATTTCCTTTTTTTGGTCCCTAGTGTCACGAACGTTGAAAAATGAAAGAAAAACCATACCCCATTTCTACACTGATTACCAGACTTTCCTTCTTGCAGCATATATATATATATATATATAGAACTATGATGTCAGGAAGAAAAAGAAAAAAAAAGATATTACAATTAGACGAAACAAAATAAAGCTTTCTTATTGTTAATAAATTTACAATTATAAAAACCGATTTGGGATATTAAAAAAAAGATTACTCACCAATCTATTTTTAATGTAGTACCTTTTTAAAACAGAACGTCTTAAAAAGACTTTAATAATTATTATTTATCAGGGCGATAAATAATAACCGCTTAAAACATTAAACAAATTATAAAGATATATTTAAAATAGAAATTAAATAATTTTTTTAACATTAATATTAGACATTATCTTTTACAAGATTCATAAATTGGGAATAATAAATTTTGTCGTTCTTCATATTAAATTCCAGGAAGTCAAACCTCAAATTTTATTAATGTATTTAATCTATACAGACAATATATAATAAACTAAGTATTTAATATTTGTAAAACTCTACTTCGTAAATAGTTTACGTATGAATAGTTTTAAGTTAACAACGACAATTGTTTTGATAATGAACTTCACAAAACCTGGTATATCTAAATGTTACTAATGTTAGTTTGATTATCTAACTTAGAGAACTTTGGTTTAATTAACATCTTAATTAAATCAAAAGATAAAATAACCGCAGTAAATCGTACTCATATTCCCATTTACGTTTTTGTCCAAACATAATAATCTAAAATTAAACAAAGTGAATTAAATTAATCAGAATAAAATGTAAATGACTACAATTTACAATTGATACGACTACAATTCTACGATTATCATGAAAAAATGTGATAAAACTTTTATATGAAAACAAATTATTAAGTAAATTCATTTTATAAATACATATTACATTCTTTAAAAATATTTTTAAGAGATGTAATGAATTTCCTTCATTAGTAGAACTGCATACAGAATTGTTGAGCTTCTTAATTCTTATGAGCTGTTTACACAGCACTTTCGTTTATATATCGTAAAATTGCTTCTAACCAGCTCTTGATCATTCTTCCATACCGTTCGATCATCTTTTGTTACAAGATATTTAGAATTGCGGATACAGTAGCGTAAATTCCAGTTCGTAATGTTGTGCAAGTGTAGTCTGAATGGACTTGATATGTGCAGATGAGGAAAGCGTTGCTTGTAGTTTATGAAAGCAAGATTCCAGTTCCTTAATTTTGGTTATTTTACTGAATTTTTTTATTTAATTTTATCTCATTTGTACTTTTATCTTATTCATGTAATAGTAATTTATTCATGCTTATTTATTATTTTTACTTTCTTTTATTCTTATTACGATATTCATTGTAACTGATTTTAATTTATTTTTCTTTATTTTACTTATATACTTCTTATCAAAATGATTTTTATATTTATACACTCAGATACGATGTATTAACCGTTCCGTTTTTCTAGTTGAAGAACTGAGCAGGTTAGCAGAAGATCCGCGGTTCAAAAGCGGTAAGTAGAGTTTTGACAATGAAAGAAAAAACCGTCCTCTAAGTCTACGAAAGCCTCACAAGAGAATGCTCCTAAAATGATTCGGTTTAGTAATCGAAAAGGAGACCTGCATGTCTACGAAAGCTGAAGGAGTTTAATACACAATTGAGTCAATTCAGGTTGAATTAAAAAAAAAGAGTACTTGGTGCTTATCGCTTAAGGGAATTGTGTGCAAATTAAAAATTTTCTAGATAATGATTCAGGCGATATTAGACGAGTAAAAAATAAATTCTTGTATTTTACACAATGTACATTAAAACAAAAAATAGGCGTGTTTCTCAAATTTAAAACAGAACGTCTTAAAAAGACTTAATAATTATTATTTATAAGGGCGATAAATAATACCGCTTAAAAAATTAAACAAATTATAAAGATATATTTAAAATAGAAATTAAATAATTTTTTTTAACATTAATATTAGACATTATCTTTTACAAGATTCATAAAGTGGGAATAATAAATTTTATCGTTCTTCATATTAAATTCCAGGAAGTCAAAACTAAAATTTTACTAACGTATTTAATCTATACATACAACATATAATAAACTAAGTATTTAATATTTATAAAACTTTACTTCGTAAATAGTTTACGTATGAATAATTTAAAACAAAAGTACAAAGTGCAAAGTACATTAAAACAAAAAATAGGCGTATTTCTCAAATTTTGCTGATAAATTTGCTGATAGGCTATGCTTTTTCTACAATCTTTTTTTTCTTTTTTTTTCTTGGTGTTTATATATATGATTTTAATTTTTTTTTTTTTTTGAGTGATTGATTTTTATATATAATTCTTGTTCTATGAGTTTAATTTTATTTTGATTGGGTTTTTTGCTTTTTTATGTCTTTTGTATTTTTAATTCGAGGTTGTGTTCTATTATATAGTCTTGGTTATCGTAATGAAAAGATATGTAATAACATTAGGAAGAAGCCAAAACATAATAAAACTTTATTTAAGTATTAACATATTAAATTTTGTTGCATTAGAATAATAATAAATAAACAAAAAGAAGATAGACTGAATTCTTTTTTTTTTCAATTAAGGTTAAGATTTTTACTGCTGAGAAAATACTCAAAAGCCGTTTTGCAAAACATAGATTTTATATCTATATATATATATATAATTATTTACCTAAATGTACAGATTTTTAATTAAATTAATAACATTATTTTTTTATTTAATATATTTAAATTAATTTTAAAGGATAAAATAATCATCAAATTATAAACAATATTATGCTAAACACTTTTTTTTATATTAAAACAGCTAACATTAATCTTTTATAAACGTGTGTTTGTGGGTGTGTATATATATATATATATATATACATTATCGTTTTTGAAGTGATGTACAAAAAAAAAAATTAAAAAAAGCAGACAGTCTCAGCTGCAAAAGAAGTTACAGATGAGAATAGTGACGACATTCTAGGAAGACAAGTCTTCCAATTTAATTCACATTTTTCACCAGTTCCTTTTGCTTAAAGCGAATTTAAAAGCTACT
Source organism: Lycorma delicatula (assembly GCF_047948215.1). NCBI lineage: Eukaryota > Metazoa > Arthropoda > Insecta > Hemiptera > Fulgoridae > Lycorma > Lycorma delicatula. Next base: position 184,194,367 of record NC_134458.1, read on the forward strand.
ACATTTCTGTACAATATTAAAAATGACTAAGGCTTACTGAGAAATCATTATTCCTTTGTATTAACGAAATTTAATTTCCTCCAGTTTTTATTATTATTAAAATTAAAACTTTTAATATTATTTTTGTTTAACCAACTAATTAATATTACTTAAACAGATTTACATATTTTTTTTTTGTTAATAAATACATTTTAATAAATACACACGTGCGCGCGCGCACACAGACACACATATACACACACACATTTATAAAAGTTATACTTTAAAAAGTTATATATATATATATATATATATAAGTTATATATATGTAACTTTTTTAAAGTAATTAAGAATCAACCGTTCGATTTTTATTTAAAATAAATTCCATTTTTTATATGCTTCATAGAAATTTATATTAAACAGCTGGATAATTTTTTGTGTTTCAGTTCTTTTAATAATTATAACTAAAATATTATGAAAACGTATTATAAAATTGTTATTTTCCAAAAGTATATAAAAGAACCGTCTATAATTATGCGAGGCTACAGAAAATCATATTGTTACAGGTTATATTTAGCCTATTCCTAATGTGTCCTTGTATAAATGTTATTCCTTCTCGACTAAGTAGTAAGTACAGCATGCAAGTTCAGTAACTTATGACTTCATTTGTTTTAATATTTCATACAGTAATTTAAGCTATTTTTAAATATCATAACCCGCCGGGTTAGTTTAGTGGTAAAGATTTGTCGTCGTAAATCAGCTGATTTCGAAACTCAGTGTTCTCGGGTTCGAATCCTAATAAAGGTTAACCACTCGTTTCAGGAATGGTCGGCCTGAGTCTGTACAAGACTACACCTCGCTCGCTTATCACGAACAAGGGACGCGGCTTCCTACGGGCCGCGAATCCAGAAAACCGCATAGGATATCTGGAGACTTCCGAATATTCATACGAGAATAATAATAATGTTATAAACTTAACCGTTGTAAGCGAACTATTTAAGTCTTAAGTTTCTCCCAAAAGAGACGTAGATATCTCTAGTAATAACAAGTAAACTTAATAAAATGAAGGGTAAAGTTTTTTACGTTGCTTTCATAACTAAGTCAAATGTAAGGCTGCATATACTGTTATATGCAATGCCTACTGAAATATTTAGGTAATATTCAGCACTTTTATGCTGTTTACAACTGAAGCTAACTGTATAGTGATAGTGAATATTATTACTATCAGAGAGAGAGAGAGAGAGAGAGAAATCCTGATTTATAACTCTTCTATCTTTGATTTTTACACTCATCATCTGCAAGTTTTGTATTATTTTATTTAACATTATTGTATTATAGTAATAATACTTCCTCCCCTTAATTCAAAATGTTCAACTTGTCTGTACCATCTCTGTTTGTCGAAAAAAAGTGGACTAAAGAAAACATTTTATAATAGTAGATATTATGTCGTTTCACATTCAGATTTAAAATTCAAACTCGTTATCTTATTAATAATTGTATAAGTGTGTTTTTGTCACACGAGTTAAAAAAATTTACTGACGTAAAGTTGACATTGTGTAAATTAATTTATCTGAACAAGTCAAAATAACAGCTAAAACTCTGAAATATATCTCAAAAGTAATCACAATTCACTATGTCGGATGATTAGTACATTTCTTGCAGTATGAAAGGCAGACACTTCAAGTCCCAATTAATCAAGTAAAATTGTAACATCAACATGCACTTGGTACTGTCTCTCAGCCATAATTTCGTTGTTGAATTTTAATTAATAACACATCCAGGTTTATCTATCCAAATATAAAACTAGTTGCATGTGTACTCCGTAAAAGAACAAGGGATAAAGCTACTGCTTACGGTTCCCGATCAGATAGTTCGAACTAAATAAATAATCAAACATTTTATTCAGCTCGATATGTAATTGAAAGATTATGTCAGAAATTAGGGATAGATGTCCTATAGCAGCAACTAAAACAAAAAATTACCTCAACATTTGCCTTGAATAATTAACACAAATCAATGCACAAACCGTAATAAAAACAGTCATAAAGTACACAATTAAGTATGAAATCCTGACGATTGACAAGGACCCGTAGTTGACCTCAACGAAGATACAATCAGTGTTAGACTTGATCGGCGAGTGGCTAGCAAAATGGAGAAAAAAAGTAAATCTGAATAAGTGAAGTCTTATTACGTTTGCATTAAGGAGAGTTGAATGTCCTGAAGTCCACCTGAACGGGGTCGTCATCTCGCATTCTGACCGGGTTCGGTACCTTGGGCTTTACCTTGATTGTCTACCTTTGATTTTTTTTTGATCCCAAATAATGCAAGTGTGTTTGTTAAAATAGACTTTTTATATACATACAGTTTATTTATATATATGTTTACTTATGTATATACGCTTTATTGAGGGTGTTTGTTGGAAACCACACTTCACGTGGTTTTTGTAATACAATCTACTTGTGGTTCTTAAACGGAACCGATTGTAAATACACGATTTATGAAACCAAATAACAGTATGAAATAAAAATTTAATTTCTTGAATTCTTTAAAAAAAAAATCTGACAACACAGCTGTTGGACGTTCCCGTCACGCGGCTTTTTTCTGATGCACGGCTTACACACACAACTTAATTAAAAATATTTATAATTTCATTTAAATATAATATTTTTCTACAACAGCTGTCTGTCATTGCTACACTAGCGCTCCTTGTGGTGATAGGAGGTACGATTAACGCAGTATACCCACTTAGTCACTACTTTAGATCATTTTTTTGGGGTTAGGGGGCGATTTTGAAAAAAAAAATTGCATACATTATTATTTTTTAATCGTTAACAAGTGTGCCTAAGAAAAATATGACCTTAATTAGGCGAAATCTCGAGATACTGAGGATGACTTTGCTCTAGAGCCTCACCCCCTTGACCTTGTAAAATAAAGATTTAATATCATCTATGCCTCGTGTACAGAAGTAATTGATAATGTTTGGTCAAAATCGGTAAAGTATTTCTGGAGATATAAGATCTTAATTCGGCGAAATCTCGAGATACTGAGATTGACCTTGCTCTACAGACTCACCCAAAAATTTAATGGCATCAGTGCTACGTTTACAGAGTAATCTGACCAAGTTTGGTCGAAATCGGTCCAACAGTTCTGGATGTATAAGGTGTGAGATACCGACACACACACGTACAACGAACATCCGGAAGATTTCCATCCGGTTTTTTTGGGCGTCAAAACGTCAAGATCCGGTGCAAACCGCTTGTGGCCTAATTGGACCGATTACAATACTTTCCCTTCTACAACTACAGCTTTGCTATAGCGCTAGACGGGAAAGTAATAAATAAATATTAAGATAATAGTAAAATGAAGATAAGAAATAAATAAAAGCAAAAAATAATTATTAAGAAGGGCTAATGGAATTATTTGGAAAATATTATTTGAAAGAGTTAAATGAAGATACAGAATATCTTATATTTTATTTATTAATGCATTAATTTATATATTAAATATAATCAGACATCAAGAATATTATAAGGATAAACAAATAGATTTCATATTTCATTTCTGTTTCTGTGACTTATCGTTTAGCTTTGAATAAAATTAAATATAGCTTCTAAAACAGTACTTATTAATTAATTAATTAATTATTCCCTGAAAAACATTTTTACTATAAAAACTGTTGATTCCAGAAAGTAAAGATTGTTTTTTTTCTATAAAGGAACGCAAATGTTTGAATCTTTTAAAACATTAAAGAAAGTGTGAGTACATTTTTATCTCCTATGTGACAATAGCGACAGAAAATTAGATTTACGGAAATTTAAAATCTCAAGGAAAAATTCAAGAAAATACATTTTGGTAACCCCTCTATTATACGTGAATATATAATATTAACTTTACATTACCCTTAAACAATTTTTTAAGCTTTAAAACAAAAACAGCCCCAGCTATACGCATGCTTACTGATGTTCTAACCCACTTTAACAAAAGAAGTCATGTTCGTAAGTCAATAACGTCATGTAGATAAATAAGTATACATATAAAACATTTTATTTTGTTCAATTCCATTGCTATTGGTTACGAACTCAATTAAATAGCTTTCTTTACTTTATAAGGTTCTCAAACCCCTAATGCTCAGAATATTACTTTCACAATAATATACAATAAATTATTAAGTATTTTGAAGAATCAATAAGGACTTCCGTAATTTGGGTTAATACAATGAAATCAATAAAGCAGTAAAATAAATTGATAGTAATAGTAAATAATAACATCTTCAATCTATAACTATTCAATATTTTATTACCATAATATTATCGTAAAGAATGGATACTTCTATAGTAATACTGATAGAGTAATCTATTAAAAAATAAAATTAACTAATTAAAAAAACAAAAAAAATACATAAAATTGATGAGAGAAGTTAAGAATAAGTATAACTGATCTCCATTAACGTACAGACATAAACCCGCGTGTCTTCACGCACGAACTCGCGCAAAACAATCATAGAGTAGATATAACTACTGATGTTAAGGGACCGATTAATCTTTAAGAATGATTAAATAATTAATTGCTCATCTATACATAAATGTATAGGTATAAACAACTACATACATACTAAGCATTATTTTAAAGCTTGTATCAGGTTTTATAAAATTCCAATAAAACATAATTTTATTACTATTTATTAAATTGATTTTACTAAAACAGTTCATTCACGTAGTTCCATTTATATAGTACCAGGGTGGTAAGAAACGTTTTTGGCTTTACATAGAGATGATACACAAGTACGAGCAAATGACTATGAAATTCATTAATTATCATTCTTTAGGTGGCATAATGCAAAGTTTCAGATGAGTGCGATTAATTACTTGTTTGAGGCGATTGAGTAAAGTAAACAAGTTTTGACATTTTCTGTAAAAGTGATAAAATTGAAGTTCGAGAAGTAATAAAATACTTTGTTTTAAAAAGTTTAACACCGATGGATATATAAAATATTTAAATTCTGGTTTGAAGGATTCTTTCCCTTCGTTTTCCGACGGTAAAATGTGGGCTATTGAATTCAAACGGGGTTGACCCTCCATTCAAGATGATGAACGCTCGGGAAGTCCAAAAACCACTACACCTAAGAAATTGTCACCAGGATTCAAAATAATGGATTAAATAATTGTAGACAGAAGGTAAACGAGCTTGTTGATATTGCATACATTTTGATAAACTGTGCCGATTGCATTTTATATGTTTTGGGTATGAAAAGGCTTTCCGCTCCTTGGGTGCCGCGTTTAAATGTCAGCCAAAATAGGGCATTCGATTAAACACTTCTCCAGGGTGTTTAGACTTATTTAAACGCGATTTTGCCGAGTTTTTTCAACGTTTTAATTATAGTAGATGAAATACGAATTTATCATCAAACACTAGAAACCAGAACTCCAAACAATGGGAGGGAACAGCTGAAATTGCGCAAAACAGAGCGAAAACGGTTCCATCTTCAGAAAACATCATGGATGCGGGTTTTTGGAATCCTGTGGTGTGATCCTCATAGACTACGTTGAAAAAGACAAGACCATCACGTAGTCAGGCTAAAATTTCACATCGGCAAAAAGACAGAGCTCTATACCACGATAATTTGCCTGCACACGCTTCTCAGGTTGATGCTGAAAAACTCCATAACCTATATATCGAAGTGCTTTGTAAGGCACCGTATTTTCTGAATTTGGTTCCCAGCGATTATTTCTTTCCAGACCTAAAGAAATAGTTCGCTGGAAGAAGATTAACCTCAAATAATGAAATCAAAGCTAAGACAATTGCTTATTTAACAGAGTTTGATAAATCGCATTATACTGAAGAAAAAGAATTGGAAAATCTTGATCTAAATGTGTCGAATTGCAAGGTGGCTATGTTGAAAAATAAAAATAAAAATTCTGAAAATCTTGTGTTTTCTTTGTCAGCCCTGGAATTTTCTGTACGATCGTTATGTATTAATATTACTTGCACTGTTCACTGCAGTGAACTAGTTCTAACAAGTTTTAATCAAATACAAATATATTGCTACTTATATATAAAAATACTTACTTGTTACAATGTATACTGAGCAAGCTATCCATTAGTAGTTTATAGTTTACTTTCAGCGGGTTTTAATTATACAGTTTGTATAGTTTAACTGGGTAGTTTCATACGCTACACAATTCTGTGGGCAATCGAGAGCTTTCTCCAAGGAAGCTGATCCTCACCTCGACGATTATTATTTCAAAAAAATAAAACCTAATTTGCAACTGTATATGTATTTAAGGTAATTCATGAAAAATCGTTGATCAGTAATATGTTTCTGCTTTCACTCTAGGTAACCCTTGATCACACGAGGAATTTTGGGTGGGATGGATGCCCACTGCCTGGAATGAATTGAGACGATTTGAAGTACTTCTTTGGATGGACGTCTGTTCTCTAATTTCGCTGTCCTACTAAGGGCAGCGAAAAGTAGGTTAAGTAAGTTAGTAGGTTGTAGATTTCTTTATTATTATTCCTTAACCTTGATTTTTAATAGACTTCCATTAGATACGTGTTTTGATTGTGGTGATATGTGACCTCATTGAGTTACCGCGTTAATATTTGTTTAATTTGATAGGGGTGGCTGTGTTTAATTGTTTAATAAGAACAGGTGTACAAATCAGATGTGATTTGTACAGCTGTACTGTTTGCTATTTAAAAGCTGATACTGCTGGCTGTAAAAAACTCTCAACATGGCACTAAGATGCATATTAGATAAAGATCTAATCCCTTAATAAAACAATACAGCACAAACATCTTGTAATCAAAACTAGCAGTACATGTGCGTTTTTTTTAGAGATAGACGATAAGTACAGGAATTTAATATTTTCCCCTTTTCCTCCTGACATTAATTAAATGTGTTTTATACGAGTACGTATTTAAAGCAGTGTTCCTTACTTTGTAGATTATTACATACATTACTTTGGAAAAAATGTTACATTAATTACAGAATAAGTCAACAATGTTGTAAATTGTTTACTAGAAGAAGAGGAAATAATATGGGCAGTATTTAAAATATTTCTATGGAAAACAGGAAACGTGACCGCTTCATTATACAGATGAATTATAATAAAAAATTATAATTTACATCCAGTGTCATTCCAGGAAAAAGGTAACAATCAATTTTTTTATGGAAAGTTTCATGATTATATAAGATCAAGTTGTTCAAACCTGGAACCACAACAAATATACAGAGTATTTATAAAAATCGTTTTAAGAATTCAGGGGATGGTCCCCCACATCGAAAGAAAAAAACTTTTTTATCAACAATGTCCAGAATCGCTTGGTTTACCGGCAATCCATTATTTTGTATTTTTAACATAAAAATTTATTTTTCAGGAATGGTTAATCGTATCTAGCTGAAATTACGTATACTGCTAAGTGCCTAGATGTTTACTTGTATAAATAATGAACCTGATCTCTCAATCCATTTTAAAATGGTGGCAGTGTAAACCTTTTAATTGTTAAACTTTTTTCAACCGCTGCTGCCTTATTTAAATTTTATGTTGTCACAAAAATTTTAAGCGTTTTATGACTTAAGAAAATTATACCTTTTTTATTTAAATCCGTTCATAAATAAAGTTATGGCAAACATTTTTGAACTGAGTAACTCTGTATTAAAAAAACTTAGAATTTAATCCCTGACGGTTTAAAATATAAAGATATTTGAAGATCATGAACTTGTAGTCATTAATAACAGAATGCTGATACTTTGCGAATTGTGCAACATAAATAAAAATAATAGTTATCATAGAGCTACCACAAGACTAACCAGTGTATATAGTAATAATACAACTTACTGCTTAAAATTTTATCATGCAAAATGAATAATAATTACAGATGGGTTAGCTTCGAGAAATTTATTATTTACTATTACGTCTTTCATGTAATTGATTGCTTTTGAAACTTCAACTGCTGGAGCAGAAACTCTATCACGTACTACCACAGAAAAATAAACCTATCCATAACTTTCAATGTTTTTACTGCAATTAAACGAAGATGAAATACTTTGAAATAGTGTTAAAAAACCTATGGAGTTAAAAGAAGCAAATGAACGTAACTGTTTGACAGTTAAATAAATTAGTTTACATAAAATACCAATCACTTCAGCCTTGTATCAAACTGACATCCATTTTTAGGTCTATCCCACAATCATATTGATTTAATTTTCAGCATTTTCAACTAAAATCATATTTTAGTCTCACTACCCATTTTTTTTATTAAATTTCTTTGTATACACACACATAAACATATACAAATATTTATTTAACTTCAACTTTTTAAAATAAATATTATTAAGTGTAATTAACGAATCTAATAAAAAAAATTAATATTTTGCAACTTCTTTATTAAAGTACAGTTTTTAAATATAGAAAAAATGTATTAATATTTAAAAAGCACAGACACATTAAAAATAGCAAAGCCCGTTATATTTAAGTCCAAATTTCCGAGCAGAAAAATAAACATTATATTTACTTTTGTAACTGCCTGTATAAAGAAGAAACTAGCGAAGTACATATTTTTTTAAAAAATAACGAGTAGTTTTTGATTGTTGTAGGTTTTTGATTTACCTTATTTAATTAATTTCAATATAATAAAATAAGTAATTGCTTATAAGTAATCTTTGTACAGAAACGAAAAACTATAAGTAACTTAGATAATTACAAAATTGTTTTAAGTCTACAAAACCTTATTTCACCAACCATCCTTCCTTCCACCACCTTAGAATTTTGGCCAACCGCTAACACATCAAGCGTATTCCTGCTAGACAGAAAGGCAATAGCACTGACAGGCCTTTAATGGACGGATTGAAGGGGAATCGTGTCGGAAGAAAGAGACAAATACGTTCCTAGTCTTTCAAGGTCAACCCAAGAAATGATCTCAAACTGATCTGTAAGGATCGGAACCCAATCCACGATTCCGGCCATTAACAAAAACAGATATAACTGTATAGACCTGTGAAACGGACATTAAACAAATATTATCTGCCCGATAATAAGAAATACCCAGCAGCAAGGGACTGTTGTCAAGTTACTGTGATTAACAGGGGATATGTAACCCCCCGCTATCCTTGCGTTCTGTTCCATTCCAATGGCTTTGACTGAAATAATTTCCAGTGAAATTTCTCAAAAATAAGTCTATGTATATGGAGATATATATAATGAGTATATCATACCATAAAAGAAACTAAAAATACTAGTCTGTGAAAAGAAGATAATGAAACACATAAATCAATAAATTTTCATTCTGTCGCTTCCAGGAATATTTTGACGTGCAGTGGTGCTTCAAGTGTTGTCCTTTCGGCCACAGAGCCAAATTCTGTTAATATGCGTCAGTCTGCGCGCATTGTGGTGAGGAGGGTCACATGAGTGACGACTGTCAGCAAATGAAGGATCTCCGACTTGCGTGAACTGAAAAAGGTTGCGCAAAAGTCATAGGCACTCGGTTGATAGTGCGATTGCTACTTAAGAGCGGTTGAGATTTATTTCAACTTTCTTGATGGTTAGGTTCAGTCAACTAGGTCGGGTGAGGACTGGGTAAGGTTTTCGATAACCTCACCCAGTCAAGCTAGGTGAGGTTATCGAAAAAACGGAGTTTCGATGTAGTTCTTCTACAACACTCGTACATGGTCAAGGGATGATCTGCTAGGTTTCCCAGGTCGGAAGAAGTTTTTCGTTGGTGACAGCAAATCCGCCGTTCTGTGCAGAAAGTATTTAGATACCGGCTTCATACGACAAGCATCTGGCATCATGTGGTTGCCAAGCTTGCTGTGGGTGGTTTGGACCTAGTTGTTGTTAGTTCATACATTCAGTATAGGGATCCCGCTGAACAACATTTGGAAAAATAGGATAGAATTGTTAGGCTGGTCCGATTCATATAGATGCTGATACGAACGCCATATCGCCTCTTTGGCACAGTGGGATAGTGGATGATGGCGGTGAATTAATCGAAGTTTTCATCGCGCAGCATAATTTTGGTGGCGAATTGTCGACTTTCGTTGGAGCGGTCGAAGGTCGGAGGGCCTTCTGTGGTATCAACATCAATGTTACCGTACCATCGGCAAGTATCTCTGGTAAGATGCAGAACTGATCTGTAATCGATGATTGCACGAGCGATCATCGACTATAGGGGTTACGTCCCTGTTCAGCAGGGGTGCTTTCTGCACAGCCGGGCGGATCGACCCGCCTGTTTTCTAATATCCTTGTGGCCAGGCTTTAAGTTTTTGCTCGAGGACTGGACGAATTCCAGTTAGAAGACCTGGCAGAGAAGTTTTCTTCTGCGGTAGTTGAAGCCGCTGATCAGTCAACTCCCAGAGGTACGGGTCGGGAGAGAATAGCTGGATAGTGGACTCGGGACTTAACCGCAATGAACTGGGCTATGGGCTGTGTCCTATTAGGTTACGTTCCCGGATTTTAGCAATAATCCTCTTATAAGCATCTACATATTTGGAATTTATTCTTACCTGCTTGTTGTTAACGATGCGAATACTAAATTAACTTTTGGCGACTACCATTTCCGTTAGTTCGTACAGTTTCAGTACGTCGTTAATACGACGTACTGAAACTGAGTGCGGAGTATGGAAAACAATAGGAGGTTTAACAATTTTCTTTTGAACATTTTATTGATAGTTCCTTTTTTAACAGTAATTCGTTATTAAAAACATTATGTAACATTTTTGGTTTACCTAAAACCGGCACATACTGTTACGGCGGACCAACTTTATTTTATTCTTACGTATCATTTTCAATTTCACTGTCGGAAATATCAGTCAAATTACCGAAAATACCATCAGTAATTATTAATGCTCAATGTGACATCTTTCTTTGATTTCTCTTAGATCACGAGGTCCCCGCTTTCTGTTATTTTGTAAGTTATTAAAAATAGACATCGATAGTAAGATCAGTTGATAACTGATCCATGGTTACGCGACTACAATATAGGTTATACACAATTTAAAAAAAATTAAAATGAATAATTAACTGTTCCAATAAATACATAATATTTGCAACACTACTACCGTGGATCTATTTTACTTGATGAAGTGATGATATCAACACAACCTTTTAAATAAATAATCTAATTATATTAAGAGAAGCAAACAAACAACTTTTGTCACCATTAAAAACTGTTTACAAGTAAATAAAATATAATATATATTTATTTAAAAGAAAAAAAATGTTCTTTTTGTCAAATTTCAGTGATCTACAATCGAATGAGTATTTATCACAATCAATATGCGACTTCATCACAAGTATGGATATGCGCCTTAATTATGAAAAACAACACTTTTCATTTCATCTCAATGCGTTTAGATTTAAATTTTTTAGAAATAAAGTTAGCTGGACCTTAGAGCGTAATATCTTTTCGTTACAGTTATAAAGCCAGCCCATAAATGGACTCATGTTTCCTGCAGCTCTTAAATACATCATCTAAACTTAATAATAATCACATAAAAATGAAACACTAACTATATGCATATTCTGAAAAAACCATTGGAATTTAAACTACATCCGTTTATAATTTGAACTGCTTTAAAAAATTTTGAATATCTCAAACCAAACGAATTGACAAAAAAAAATAGTGAAGGAAATAGATGAAACTAAGTTTAATGAACAGACAATAACTGATTATCTACCGTAAATGATACTAACTAAATAATAAATGCAGTTTAATGAACTTTGTTAAAAATGTAATGGTTTGGGCAACACCTTTCATGAAGTAGTATTCCAAAAACGAAAGGGGTTATGGATAAAGAGACAAGTCTAAAGGCGTAATTTATATTTAATGAATTACTGCATGCTGTTGGTATTAATTAATAATGTCGAATGAACATAACAGTAAATAATAGATTACAAATAATCAGTATAAGTGAAAAACTACTAGTTGAATAAGTTGTTAAAAAAATAATAAATAGAAAAAATCAAATATTTGAATATAAAAGAAAACTAAAAAAAAATTTTATGTGAAATAACATACGGACTGTAAAACTGTATTCAAAACATTACTAATAAGTTACACCATACATCTCGTACGGTTCAGTACTTAAAATAACACTTAAATAATATGAATAGATTATTTACTACCCACAAAATAACTATGGTAAGGTACATACAATATTGCAAAACGTGACTGAACTACCAATAAAGAGATTGATAGAGACATTTTAAATTAAATATACAGTTACGAACAAAACTGGAAGGAAGCTCCTTATATGATATGGAAACTGTAGAATAATTTATGCTGAAAATATGGAAATTAGTTCACTTAAAATTTGTAATACAATATTGTTAAAAAAATAAAAAATATTTTAAAAAATTTCAAGAAAAAAGTAATTATGAATAATATTTTAGTTTATTAAAATGAACTGAAAAAAAATTTTAACTTGCTGTTTTTCGCTTTTATTTTTTGTGTTTAAGTTGGGTACTTTCGTAGAGATTCCTTTATCTTCAGGTCGAATAAAAATATTAATAATGAAAAAAGTCTAAATAATCGAAAATATGAGGTTGTTACAGTTTTAAAAGATTGCATACATTTTTTGGTATAATAATTAAAGGTTCTAAACCATCACGATATAAAACTTGCAAATGAACAACTATTCTCAAGAGAAACAAGTATTCAATGCCAAGATTATTAAAGAAAATGAAAAATGTAATGGTTTCGTGTTGCCTTTTAAATTTTAACTCTAATTTACTGTTATACATCAGCAAAAACCCGGGAAATTTAAAATACTCTCATCCTTACTAACTCACTAACATTTGAACTCTGAAATACATTAAGAGAAAATAAGCTAGACTTACTTTCTCTTTCTCTAAAGGTCTAAAGCTTTTGTAACTAAACTTCTTCATAAGCGTTAGTCATTAGAAAGACCGGGACAGTTCGTGTAAACAACATATCAGTGCACATTTTACTCTAATATTGAACAATGTATTATATTTTCTGCCTATATTTTGCTATACAATAAAAAAGATTTTTTATTTCAAGTAAAAAGTGATTTTCAACGAACTTTAATGCTATTCCAACCGATCACTGAATCTTAAAAGAAATATTAGCCCTATATTCCAAATTTTCTAAAGCATTACTTGATCTAAGAAAAACTTGCAGACAGCCAAGTTACACTCATAAAAATAAAACAAATAAGCAATTAAGATTAATTTAATTCGAATAAAATCTAGGGTTATTACGTTTGTTAACATAAAAATAATATAGACAGTACATGATATTAAGAATGATATTAAAATAACATGCTAAAGTTTTATTAGTAATCATTTTTAACGTTTATTTTCAATTTAGTAATGTTATAGAACAAAAATCAGATTTTATTAAAACATTTTAATACTAGATATTATAAATATTATATATTTATTAATGAAATAAAAATAAAACAAAAACCAAGTAATATTGCTTTACAAGTAATTTTTAAGAGAAATAAGACAAATATTGCAATAAAAGAAAGTTACCTAAATATGAAACAGTTTATTAAATTATTAATGAAGATCACTTAATGAAGATCATCTTCTTTTCAATCTTTGAATAAAATTTGGTACATGGTACATGTACCAAATTTTATGAAATAAAGTGGCGCACTTTATCTCAAAAGTTAATTGTCATGGTTCATAATTTATAGCTGTAAAATAAATTTTACTGTAAAAATTTATTAGTATTTTCAAAAAAATAAATTTATTATATGATTATAATTAATATATGATGGAACTGGTGACTACATGAAGAAATTTTGACTTAATGGCTGGATTTATTATAAATTAATTTTTTTCAAATAATAAACAAAAATAATAATAAACGAAAAGGTAATTTTGTTATTAAAAAGTAGCAGAGATCTTTTAAAATAAAAAAAAATTTGACATAATTTTTTTGATTTTGGAAACACTTTTAAACTTTCAATTCTCAAACATATAATTTGCTAAGTTTTCAGATTCATATCCTTCGATTATGGAAAGTAGTTTAGCACTCCATTCATCAACAGTTTCACTATTTACGTCATTCCATTCACCGTAAAGTTCTTTAATAACTGTTTGACGTCTTTTGCGGAAACTCTCTTACCACCCGTTGTATTTTGTTAGATTATCAATTTTTACGCAATGACACATTAAATGACGTTCATATATTAAATTTTACCAACATTTTTATAATAAAATTCATCAATAATTTAAAGATAACTTTATAAAAATTACTAGTAAATAAAATATAAGTAAAAAAAAGCAGCCCAGCTTCATTACAAAATATTCGGACTACCGAATTATTATTCAACTAGATCATGAAAAATCATTAATTGACCGTTAAAAAAAAAATACTTACGTATGTTTTAAAGGTTAAGCATACGGAATTTTAATGGATGACTTCTTTAATTGAAAGGCGAGTACAAAATATATAACCAATTTGCTCTTATCTACTACAAAAACCTTCATACTGACATCGTATACGCAGCAGATTTTGAATTGTGGCAACAGAAATTCTGATCATTACACTATCGAAATTTAATAGTTATTTTAATCTACCTATTTCGTGACCATAAGTATAATAAATTTTATTGGGTTTCATAAATCTAAAAATATTTGCAGTAGAAGTAAATTTTTCATTTCCATTTTTATTCCTCCCCCCTCCCCTAGCATTGTCACTCATTCGTAGTTAACGCGTTTTGGAAAAAAAGTCTGTAGTCAGGCTAAGGTACTAAATGAATTAAGATACCATTTAGCACAATTCCCATTTAGTTGTTTAGACTTTAAACTTTCAATAAATTTAGTGTAGATTTAGATTTATTTATTTCTTTCTTCTTCTTGCAGCTTTATCTTCATTCTGTACGAGATTTTTCCTATGCGTGTGTGTAAACCTAGGTGTGTGTGTGCACGTGTTTATATGCTTACGTTCAGCTGCAGAAGTGATATTATAAAAGGTGATGGATATTACGTGAGTAGATATCTTTAAAGTAGTACGCACGCACACTCACGCAAAGAGAGAGGGAGAGAGAAAGCGTGAATAACGGGAAAGGGAAGAAAGAGATAAAAAGCTTCTATACTGACAAGCATATTCGTACTGCCAATAACGCTTCTTAACCATTCCGCCAGCATCGTTTTGAAAGCAAATGACTGCAGCCAGACCTTCTTCATCGTATTAAATCCTTTCTATTCATCCAATATCATTAAATTTGGTAACTTAATTTACTTATTTAGTAACATCATATACGTAAAATGCTTCTTTAAAAAGAAATAAACCTACAGCTAAAAATTATGTAATTACGAAAAGCAAAAAAAAAAAAAAAAAAACGGTTTTTCTTCATGTTTATAATATTTATTTATTAATGTTATAAAAATAAATATTTGGTAGAATTATGCACGTTTTTATACTCCGTCATAATATATCATTACAAATAAGTAACATAATGCAAAAAAAAAAAAAATGCCACAACCGTTTGATAACGATAACGCATTCTGATGTTTCAAAATTCATATATTGAAATGATAATTTCCAGTTGGAGGCACATATTTAAACAAATTATTGTGAGTATTTTCTTTGAACTTGCCAAAAAAAAAGAGTTTAACCAGATCCGCGAAACTGCCATAATAATTTTTTTAGGGGAGATGTGTGTAATCCGGACATTTTTGAAAGTATTTGTTTGACAGCCCTCCTACTTTAGCCGTCCCTTATGTACTTAACTTAAGCTGTCCCTTACCATTAACTTGTTTATATATTTGTTCCATTACTATAATATATAGTATGCTTAGAATAAAAACATATCGAGCAAGTTGTTTGGTTAGATATAGATGTTTCACAATTTGAATAGCGTGAAGTATACAAAGAAAAAATACTCATAATTCAATCAAGAATGATATTTAATAAAACAATGAGTGGACTGTAAATAGATTAGAATACGAATTTATACATGTATAAAAGACTTGAATGAATGATAATAAGTTATATAAAATAAAACAAATAAGATTGTTAATGATGCCGCTAAACGGGCGAGTTGCTTACACTGCTGAATATCGGGCGAGAACTGACTGACTGTCCAGCTAGTCTGCGTGTATACCCCCACTACTCCAGTGACGTAATGCGCAAACACAAGTTGTAATTGTAGTGAAGATAGATATCGGAATTACCAGTCTATATTGAGTTGGACTTTCGCTATTGTTGATAGTAGATACGTATTATTCTATTTCATTTACTGATGATTGATTCGTGAAAGTAATAACGATAGATTAATGATGATGTTGGATTGTCGATATACACAAATGGTGGTTTATACCAGAGAACAGATGACTAAAATATTTTCTAAATGTTCTTAAATTGTTTAATATAGAAAGCCGAAAGTCCGTTTGTCTGTCTGTTCTTGCATCACGCGAGAACCAACCGATCGATTGCTTTCAAATTTGCAGGATGCAGACGTGTTACCCCAGGGAAAGTTTTAATCCCTAGTCCCCTTTGGAATGAAATTATGAATTAACGATATTCATTAAAGAAACAAAAGAAACATTTCTGTTTCATTTAACAGAAATAAGTTATGAATTTTTTGTTGTCAAAGGTGTGTGTACTTTAGTCACGATAGTTATAACAATGTCTGTAGTAATTTAATTTCTTTTACAGGTTTCTATAAAGCCTGAATACTTAAATTGTTTTTTAATATTATTTTCACAATCATGAGGGTAATGAACACTAGGGGGGTCAAGGGGGCGGAGCCCTCCGGCTAGACGGGAATGGCGCATACCTTTTTACTACATTTTTATTAATGGATGATATTAATGTAAGCAGTTTGCTTAAGCATAAATTAAAGATTATGGTTGATTACTTGAATCAACCATAATCCGCAAACGTTCTAATGTTAACGCTAACATTAAATAATCACGAACAAGACACAGTTACATACAAACCCTTGCTAACAAGAAACTTTATCATAAATATTGAAAACACCATTAGAAATGTTGACAATTAGGAAGAAAAAAATAAATTACGTAGTACATGCAAGGCAATACAAATATATAAAAGTAATACCAAGGCATATAATAATAAAATCAAAATGAGTATATAATAACAACATAGAAAATGCAGAAGCGGAAAAAATAGTAGAAAATATCGTCATAAACGCATCAAAAACAAAAAAGTTCATACAGCGTATTAGAGATAAAATCATAACACTTAATGCTGATAAAAGTAATAAACAGTTATCATGGACAATAAAGATTATTCAAGAAAAATTGAAAATATGTTAAATAATAGAACCACATACAGAGAAATAAAAAGGGATCCGACAAATAAATCACAACTAGAAAATAATAAAATAGCCAAAACGTTGTCCGCACATGGGTATATAAGAAAAGAAGTAGCAAAAATGATGAGTATCAATAACGCGAAACCGCAAATAATTTACGGTCTAATAAAATTACATTAAAATTATTATCCTATAAGACCTACAGTAAACTGCATGCAAAGTCAGTCGTACAAGCTATCCAAATTTTTCGTTGAAATATTTACAACAAATAATCGGAAAATATAAATACATCAACGATTCAGAGAATTTCTCACATTTATTAATAAGCAAATAATATCCACATACCACAAATTAATTTTGTTGGATTTAATTTCATTATATACCAGCATTCCGAAGAATTTAGTGATTGAAGCGATAGAAAGCAAATGGAGTGAGATTGAAAAAATAACTAAAATTAACAAAAACAGAATTTTTGGAATGTATAAATATTTGCATAAAAAATATATTTTAAGTTTAAAAATAAATTATATGAACAATGTCATAGTTTAGCGATGGAGTCACCAAACTCAGCCTGATTACCAAACCTAACTACGGAATATCTAGGAAATAAAATATTAGAAAAATTAAATACTAAGGTCTCATTCTATAAAAGATACGTAGATGACATTCTAGTATGTGCACATGAACAGGATATTGTTTTAATATTAAGAGAATTTAACCTATTTAATAAACATATACAATTTAAAAAGGAAGTTGAGATTAACAATAGTATAAAATACTAAATACATAAATAAAAAATATTTAAAACTACAATAATTAAAGCTAAAATAATACATCAGTCAACCAGCCTAATAAAATAATGAGTGAGAATTTTTTTGCATTACCATACGTCGCAGATCTGTCTGAAAATGTTAAAAAATTGCTACAAAAGGATTTCGCAATAGCTCATCATAATTACAACAATTTGAATAGTATATATTCTAAATTAAAATCGCCGACAGAAAAATCAACAAGCCAACGTAGTATACAGCATTCCGTGTAAAACGCTGTGTACGTTGGAGAAACATCTCAATACCTTAAAAAAAGAATAGAAGCCCATAAATATAGAGAAAAGGAAGTGAGCGCTCATAAAACATACAATAGAACATATACACTCGTTTGATTTCAACAGCACCAAAATATTAGACAAAGAACAAAAAACACATAAAAGGACCACTCTAGAAATGATATACATCAAGAAAAATGCAAACGCTGTCAACAATAGAAAGGACGTAGCCGGATTAAGCAACAAATATGCTAATTTGATTTTAAAAAATCACATATTTGTATTATAAATTTAGTCTTAAGGAAAATAATGTTTAATGTTGGTAATTTTTGATAAAAATATATGCATTGTAAAGTTTTCAATACACAGGAAATAGCCACCAGGTTATATAAAGAGATACGTTTAATTATCTAAAGATAAGATGAGTCATGTTGTGAGTAGAAGGATCTATTACAATAATGGTGAGACAAATGTGGTTGTCTAGGATGGGTAATTTCTTAGGATCAGTTAATTTCTTAGTATGCAAGAGAATTCTGTGTGATGTGTATTGTCACCTGAGGAAGAGAATTTTAAGTGAAACTTAGTGAATTTAATTTATAAATTTGTACAATTGATTGGTTAACCCAAGAGTTTAATAAAGACAATATTTTTGAGTCAAATATGTCTTGTTATTATATATATACCATTACAATACACTTCAATAACCTAATAAAATTAATTCATAATAAAAATATAACAGACAGCAATAAAGATTTAATTTAAGTGGCATTTTCAAAATTAAATATTTTGAATGTATATTCTAGATGAGTAAATCCAAAGAAAAACTTAAAACAAACACATTTGAAACTTTTATCATTTTCACAGATGACTGTATGTACTGTTAAACCCTGCACTACTTTCCGTTCTAATGAGTATTAATATTCGAAAATATTACCTTGAAATAGATCAACTATAGTTACAATTCATTCTTGAAACAACTAAAATTAACGAAAAAAATTTGCAATTAATTAAACGTTTTATTTAATACATTATTAAATGCAAACAATATTTTACACAAGAGTAATCAGTAATTTAACACGGCCATCAAAGTCATTTCTTATCTAAATCGCTATTAATTTCAACAACTCTTTGTTAAGGATAGAGTGTAAGTACATAGAAATTGAGTATATATAGAGTACACTTGACACAAAGTGTATATATAAACAAGGACGGCTGTATAGCACTTGTATTTGTAACCATTGTTATTAAATCTGCTTGACAACTTCTGAGGAACAACGATTAATTAGAATAGAGCGTAACATAAAGGCCAATAATTTACAAGAAGCAATGGAATTGAAATGGTTCAATTTGTTGTTAGCTTTCTCTCTAATGATAGAAAGTTGACAATCGTTGAAATACTTTTAAATTAATAGAAACGAACAAAGACTAATAGCAAATAATAAATAATAATTTACTGTATAATATAAAATATATCTACGTAGAATTATTGTACAACTTCATATTTTATAGTCATATATAATATTAATCTTAGGCTTATGTACATTGAGAGGTACATTAATAATTGACAATGTTTGCAAGGGATGACTTTATTAATTCTACAGCTGGTATATACACTAAGAATAATTATTATCGTGACCAACATTGTTTCAATCTACAGATTATATAATTTAATTTTTTTCCATCATAAAGTTTACATAATTTCATAAAAACAGTAATCTGTTAATCAAATTTTT
Organism: Lycorma delicatula; assembly: GCF_047948215.1. NCBI lineage: Eukaryota > Metazoa > Arthropoda > Insecta > Hemiptera > Fulgoridae > Lycorma > Lycorma delicatula. The sequence continues at coordinate 184,214,381 of NC_134458.1, forward strand.
CTGTAAAGAAGCATTATGATATGGATCGACGTGGTATAAAAGGTTAACGTTTGTTTTTCTGCATGTGGAATCTTTAGATTCTGAAACTAAAGTGCTGATCATGACACGAACAATGTTCAACTCATTTTATATATATAAATACATAAAAAGAAATATAAATATAAATATAAATATAAATACATAAAGAAATGCTAAAGAATATTTTAAGGTATTATATATCGGAATTATTTATCACTATAATGGTAGTTAGACGGAAGTGGGTGTTATTTTTTCAAAGAATATTTAAATAATTACTCATGGAATATAGGTGCGTAGAGGCATTAGTTATATACAAATATACGATTTCTCGCAGTCTTTTTTTACGGCTGTGAAGCAACATGTACAAAAACCACTAATCAGAATTATTTTCTATCAGAACAGTGATGTTTACTACACAGCCAAACCTTATGGTAAACAGAAGGAAGAATCCGTCAATAATAGTAGAAATTAAAATCTCCTGAATTTCGATGAGTATATGACACTAATATGAAATTTGGCTCAGTAAAGAAGTTATTGCGGAAACTATCTCATTTCTCACTTTCCTTAGAAAACCTGGTATGGAATGCTTTCTTCTTGAGAATAAATATTCCAGTTTCAGGAGCGACTTGTATGCTACATCAAGTTGCCTACAGCCTTGTTGGTTATGTCACTTAAAACATACATAGAAATACTAAAATTCTAAAATTAAATATCGATTTACCAGATTCACATTTATTGTCGTTAAAGGATATTGTAACATTCAATTATTCTATCCTGAAAATTTGTTTTAACTTTTTGAAGGAGTATAAAGATGTCCTATAATTTAGACTTCATTAAACGAAGATGAAATAAATACTTTATAATAATAATAAGCTTATCGTTTTAGGTATTACAAAGCGAAATAATAATACGTCAATAAAGTATTATTAGAAAAGATAACTCAAATAATGTTCTTAAATATTTTACGATCAAAGACATACTAATATAATAATCTATAATATAAATAACAAGATATTACCTAAGATTTTTAGATTCGGTTCTGATTTACTAAATCTTTTCATCGTTTTGTTTTTTACTTTTTACGATATTCGTTCCTTTTTTAAAATACATACAAGTTCAGAATAATATACATTTTTAGAAAGAAAACTGCACATACTACAATAACTTCAACCATTTTTATGGAACATCTCTATTATCCGGGCGCGTTATAGTGTTATTGTAACCTACATTTGTCTAATATATACCAGCTGCTGCCTTTTGCAACACTGCCAACAAACCCAGCATAAACCGATCAGCACGTATATTTATTCTTCGATTCTTATATCTATGCGCTTGCGCAAATTTTTACCAAAATATTGCATTAGATCATATACATGAAGTATATAGAAGTTTTTTTAAAAATTAAAATAAGGAATAATCATAATCATCATGAACTTTTATTAAACAAATGAATAAAAAAAGAAAATTTCAAAAATCATGGATAAAATCGTTATTAGTCAAAGTTAGCAAAATAAAGGAATAAGCACAGAGAATATAAACTATCTGACGAAATATAAAAGATTCACACTTTTATCAGATTCATTAGCAAACTCTGGTAGGGATATTATCATAATATACACGGTGATATAAATTTTGATAGTAACTTTGATAACATTTTACTTTGATAGTAACATTTTTTTATATAACTAAAAAAAAAATCTAACAACAAAGGTGTAATACTTTCCTGGTATTTGTTATTTATTCTTACATAGTGAAAAAAAAAATGATACAAAAGTTATCTAAGACTTCCTTTTTGGTGTAGGGGTAATTTATGATGAAGTTTTATTGTAAAATAATCATTATATATTTAAATAAACCAACTAAGTTAAAAAAAGTTTAAAAATCGAATTTTTTAAAATTTTTTCTCCTCTTCCATTTCCAAAATCACCTTCCAAAAACATTTTCATTTTTTTTTATGTCTTCTGTTTTAACTGGAAGAAATTAAAAAAAAATCTACTGAAAAATGTAGAACGAGTAAACAGTTAGTTACCTAATATTAATTTTTCGGTGGTGGGGACGGGTGGGGTGAATTATGTTAAAATTCGATAAATTACAATATTATTATTAAAAGTTTTTCTTTAAAATTTTTTAATAATGTTAAAATTTAATAAACCAAAATATGTTTTTAAAAATTCCAAAAATCCATATTTCTAAACGTTTATCGGTTCCTCTACCCCTAATATTTCCTCCAAAATAATTAATTTATTTTTTGGTCACTTACACTACTATTATGCTAGGAATATATTTAAAAAAATATAAATAAAAAGATATCTTTTTTCGATTTTTTGGGAAGAGGAATTTTGAAGAATTTAAAAAAGTAAGGTAAGCATGCACGCGTGTATTGAGCTTAATATGAAATAAGGTTATACTTGCAAAATTTTGAGAAAATTACCCCAACAAAGTATGTACCCACCGAGAGAGATCAACTCCAAACTTTTATCAACAAATTGGCCCAAATACACGAATCACTGTGCAAAATTTCATCAAAATCGGTTAATCTAGTGAAAATCTATTAAGCTTCAAACTTGCTAACACGCGTAGATACATACGTACGAACATTACCGCCTTTTTTTTTTGTTTTTTGGACTCCCTAGTAATCAACCATTGAGAAATGCAAAAAACAACAACCATTTTTTGACTTATTATCAAACTTTCCTCTTGCAGCACATCTCTAGAGCTGTGATGCCAGGAAAGTAAAAAAATTGTAATTCTTGCTATTAATAATTTTTATCACATATTTTTAAAATTTATTACTGTATTTTAAAATTTACATAAATCCTTTAATAAATAATATCTACTTCCTAAATAAGCGGATCAGTAAAAGAAAATATATATTAAACCTTATTGATTAACCTACCTTAGATTTATTAAATCTCGTGTTTAAGATTAACACTAAAATAATATTTTATCCTGGAAGACAATATCAATATCCTCCCAATATTCAATAATAATATTATAAACATCCTGAAAGACAGAAATAAATGAGCTCATGATTTACCGTTATCATTCTCAATATTTTTTATTATTTTAGTAGTAATAACTGTCCATTATAACGTTCATGAATAGCCTTACAAAAATATATCACATTAAAAAATAGTATTGACATGATATAAAATAAGACTTTACTTTGGACATAGAAGTTTTTTTGAAAAAAGTGCCTGAATTTATTTTTTATTATCAAGTATCTGGAAATGAAAGCCGAGGCTTTTTCAGTATTTCAATTAATTTTACTACGATTGCATAATTTTTGTTGGTGGTCTTAGTAAAAAAAAAAACCTGTTATTAGGACATTTAAAATTAAGGTGGCTGATTTTCCTAATTAAAATATCACGAAGTAAGGTGGGTCAGGCCCAATTATACTAAAATTACTCTCAAAAAATTGTGTCAAAATCTTTTTGGGATGATTAATTTACCGTATAAACTTTGAAGTTTGTGGATGGGAATATGAAATGAAAGTTTAGTAGCATATAAAAAATGTCTTGCCTGACCTGGATTCAAACCCGGTACACCCGGATAAAAGGCCAAGATGCTACCGCTCCACCACGGAGGTCGACGGAGTGAATAATCTACTACGATTATTCAAACAGTATCTTACCTATTATTCTTTTTTCTTTTCGAAATTTTAAATGAAGAACGCATCTTATATAGTACTGTTAACTTTGCTACTCATTTGCGATTTTTTACCCTTGTCACTGCCTGGAGTTTTTCATGCATCCTGTAAAAACCCTTTGGTCGTATAATAATTTTACTATGAGTGATAACAAAACATGTTAAGAAAGCTACAACATTAAGTTTTGCCATAAGCTGGTATATCCAAGCTGAAATGATATCTAAAAATCAAGAAATATGTGGTAGGGTTGCTATAGAGATTAAAAAATTAATATTAATATAAAGCTTTAAACGTAACCTAAATTTGGTAGAAAACAGGAAATACGGTAAAAAAACAAATGGTAATATGTATTTTTTTTTACAAAATAGTAGAATTAAATAAATAAAATACAAAAGAAAAAACAAGAATTATAATTCATTCCAAAAAGCTTACAGTTCTCTTCATACAATTTTGATGGCAAAAGACCAAAATTGTTGAAATCGTGCAACTATGAACTTCATGTTAATTTTTCGCACCTAGATAAATCTTTTAATTAAACATTTATGATTTACTAGTTTTACGTAGCATCTTACGTTTCACGTATTTTTCCAGGTAAATGATGATAATTGTATGATTTCTAGTAATTCCCCAAAGTAAAAACGTTGCTTAAAGAGAACTGATTCCTGAATGGGAGGATATGAAACTCAATTGAATCTCGTTCTGACACAAGATTTTCAGAAATAGTACGTACAATTAAAACGGCGTTAGAATAAGTTATCCAGTCATGATGAGCACAATTTAAAACATACTAACTAAATCAAATAAAGTGGAGTAGTTTTATTTTGACGTCCAAAAAGTGGATATTTTTTGTAAAGCCTTCATTCTAAGGAAAATGAGGAGTAAAGTGATATCACAGTTGGCTTGACGTCGTAAACAACTTCTTTTTTTTTTATTACAGAAAAGATTCTGAATCTATTACAGTTTTTACCGAAAAAATGTAGTTGTATGCAGTACAGCAATTAAAGAAATGTAACGAATTATGTAAGGACAAAATTATGTAAAGTAATTCTTTTTGACGTGTAAAAGTGTCTTATATTACTTCTATTCAATACAGTATAAAATAAAATTTAAATAAACAATGTGGAATAATTTCAGAAGAGAATAAACAGAGTAAAAATTAATATTAAAAAATATTTTTGATTATTTTAAATAACCTTCAAGAAAAACAAAGTAATGATAAATCGGAAGTCAATTCTGTCTTTGCCAAGTATTTTATATTATCCGTATAGGTGAATATGGCTATATTATCCTGTTAGACGTCTTACAAGCTGTCAAGAATTTGAAATTTTAGTAATTTTATTTTTATAAAAATGGCAATTATTATGGGTTATAAAAATAATTAATCATAATTTTAATGATAAAAAATATTCTCTAAAAGAATATTCTCTTAAAATAATAGTCGCATATTTTCATTCAGTATTTACTAAATATTGCATAAATCAGTAGTGAAATAAAGTTTATATTCTAGGTTACCGGCCCCTTAAGTTTCTCTTCATACCTGACTGTCTCTACATTGAATTTTATGATATCATATTTTTCAAAGGATGGAGTATTTTATGGGGGGATTCTAGTCGTGGTAGGTTATACAAGGAACATAAATGGCCCAGTAGGGAATCAGTCCTTTATAATGTTACATTCCACTGTTAGTACCTGTACCAGATTGTATAATCAATATGTTACTGTACACTTACATGTTTGTAATATGCCTTTGCGCATAACTTAACAGTATCAATACTAAAATTATATTGTAATAATACAATATATACATTTTTTTTAATAATCTAAATGTACTAATATTATAAATATGCAGATTTGTTTTATTAATCTATAGATAGAATGATAACCAGGATCGCCCCTGTACGTGTATCACGCAAAAATTACTGAACAGATTTTAATAAAACTAGGCAGATTTATATGTTAGAGGCATGATTATTATATCCAATTATCACAATATTTCTAATGGGGGTAATATATTAAAGATATTTATTAAAAAAAGGATTAGTTTTTAAATATTAAAAAATTATTATTTAAATATTTTATTATTATTGTAATTAGCACTTTTATTGAACTATTGGCTATCGATGTTGAATTGTCAAAAGTTATAAAAATATACCTTCAAGAAAGAGCAGTAATCTTTCATATTACACAGGGGTGTATTCAAGTCTGCTAAAAAAATTAGATTATCTCGGTCCTTTTGAAACAGCTGAAGTTTGTAATTCTCGGTTAGACTAGTACATGTATAATATGATAAAATTTATTACATACTTTATTTTGAAACTTTTAAAATATGTTTAGTTTTCGCGCATCAGCATCATGATCTTCTTTTCCAATCTTTAGATAATACCAGAAAATAGAGCCACCCGGTCAGGCGTTGCATTTTTCATACGCTAAAAAATTTCATCGGACAAAATACCAAAAAAGAAAAAGAAAAATTAGAGCAACTTATTAGATCCAATTTTCGTTTCCGATTTTGCTTATTTAATACTGTTTATATCAATATTTCATTACAAAAAATAAAGAAATATTGCTATCGATAAAAATCTTGCACACGTGGAAGTTATGTCATTTTTATCTTGATTACAAAAATCCTGCGCATATACTTGTCATCATATGTAATGTATTTATTTATATTAGAAAATTCTTTGGTTACATACAAAACAAAACCTTTAAAACATCTAAATTGATATAAAATTAACATTTAAACCGCGAGAGGAAATATAAGTTATATTAAAACTATTAAACCGAAAAGAAAAGAGCACATATTAGGATTAATATTAAAAAAAAAACAGATAAAAATTTTAAATATTTGATAAATATTAAAACTGAATTAAAAAGGTTTTTAATTTAATCTTACGGTATGGTTTTGTTGATATAAAATCATCGGGAGTTTCAATTTCCCCATTCAGATTCCCCAGCTGAGGAGGAGTGCCTTAAATCATGCTATGTCTGATCAATATGTGACAGTTAGACGCTCGATTTCAAGCTACTGCTAACAAGATCGAGATAATGAGGATGGTACACAGCTTGTTAGCCAATGATAAAAAAAAAGATATGTCGATTGTAAACCTTGAATTTTAATAATACGAAATAAGACTTGAAATAACAAACTAGGTGAATAAAAGATTTTAATAATTTTAACCAAAAATTTAAATATTTTAAAAACCACAATCAGCAAAAGTATTATTCATACCAATGAACTGATCTACGCGTATGAACGAAATAATACTTGCTAACAACGACCAGCACTAACATGTCAGTATGTTAGCATGTGGTGCTCCCGTTAATATTACGAAAAAATAATTCAAAATTAGTATAAAAATTCGGGTATTTAAATAGGTAAAATTTTTCATTAAGGAAAAAAAGATTATTTCGAGAAGAATATTTTATTGAAATCTTCCATTTCGTTCGAAGGTGATAGGGAACAAAGAACTTCGTTAATGATCTAAAAACTATATTTTACTCCAGCAGTCGGCTGACATTAATAAAAATCAATCATCAATGTCCTCTTGCAATACGTAAAATAAAAATAAATAAATAACTCAGCTCATGAACTCTATTACTACATTATCAATATCAGTGATAGTTTCAAACCATAAAAATCTTAAGAACAAACCAATTTTACAAAATAAGATTAAACGTTTTGAATTATCTCAGCGAAGCAGAAAAATATTTAAATAGAATAATAAACCTTAAACAGAAAGGAGGATCTACAAAATACATTTTACTATCTCATTGTGGAATTAGGAAGAATTTGTAGCTGAAAATCAAAAAGAGAGATTTTTCTGTTTAACTATTTTTAAACTAATTTTAATTACTCCAAAAGATACAATACGAGAGTATGTAATGCGTAATTTTCGTCCAACCAAAACAACTATAAAAAAATTAATCTATTTTATTTTATTTTATAAATAGTTTTATTGAGGTAAGCATGATAAATTATTACCCTATCCTACTTAACGGCATTTTTATCTGTGTCTGTCTGTGTCTGCGTCCACCTTAGTTGAGCACCGGAATGTACCGATCACTAGCGGAAAATATCCCGATTCGTTAGTACATGTCTCGTGGTGGGCAGGTGTATACTTGTTATACATATGTATATAATATATATGTTATATATTGATATATCGCATTCTTTTTGGCCTTTTAGTTACAATTAAAATATATATATATATATATATATATTAATATAATTTTTTATTTAGGCTATGTGATTGTTTTTCTTCATAAAATCGAATATTTATGTTAAGACTCGTGTTTCATTTCTTCCTATTTTATTTTTAAATATAAACATTTTTCACATCTTTTCTTACCCTTTTATAAAGTTACACTTTATAAAATCTCACTTTTTTTGTTACTCTTATTAAATGAATCTGTCTAATTCTCTACTGTTAATTAGACTTTTAACAATTATAAAATAAATTAATAAATTTTACTATCGTAATTCAATCATTCATTGTCGTAGCAGATCATAAAACACTAATTTTCGATACAAATAAATCGATAATGAAAATGCTATCGTTCATCAATTTAGAATTATTATTATTATTATTATTATTATTATTATTATTATTATGCTTTTACGGCCAACATGGGACCACTTAAGTCAATTTTAGTTGGATCTTTTCTGAGAAAAGCGTGTTATTTTACTCTTTCGAGCTGCCCAGTATTTCTTCATCCGTTCAGATCTTGCTTTCTTTTCTTCATCCGTAAACACCCTCTTCGTTGTATTTTGTCGTTTGTCTGTCTTTTGTTTAAATCTAATGCTTTTATCTTTTAGCTTTGTAATTTTTCCAGTTTTATTCTGTAGGTCAGTCAGGGAAATTCCCAATTCTTTCATATCTTCTCTAATTTCTTTGATCCATCCTACTTCTAGCTTTTGGAACCACAGCTTTTCAATGATATTTCTTGACAGTCTTGTTTGCGGTGTCCTTATGAGATGACCGAAGAAAAAGATTCTTTTTTTCCGCATAGTATCAGTAACAGGCTCTATTTCTCGATACACCACCTCATTTGGCACAACCCACCATTGGCCTTCTTTTTGGTGTTTTTTATTGATACACGTTCTGACAATTCTCCTCTCCATTTTCAGAATTTTTTCAATTCGGTTTTTCTGAGTGATTTTGAAAAGGGTCTCGCTTCCGTAGGTGACTTCTGGCTGTACTACAGTTTTATAATGTTTAAGTTTTGTTTTAGCAGAAAGGCATTTTTTGTTATATGTTGACCAAGTTAATTTTTGGGATTTAATCATTTTATTTGTCCTGTTTTGCCATGTCACTTTTTCATTTAAATTATAAGTTATTATTTCCCCTAGATATTTAAATTGTTTTACTATTTTAATTTTCTGATTGTTTACTGTAATGTGCTCTATTACCAGAGGATCTATGGCCATTAGTTCAGTTTTTTCGAAAGAGATATGAAGCCCTATCTTTTGTGCTAGGTTTTGAAGGCTCATGATTTGTGTTTTGGCTTCTTGAATATTATTTGCTAAAAGAGCGAGGTCATCTGCAAATCCTAGGCAATTTAGTGTGATGGAGTTTTTCTTAGTACCCATTTTTATATTTTTGGGATTTATTTCATACCATTTTCTCATGACAAATTCAAGGGCACAGTTAAAAAGAAGTGGTGAGAGGCCGTCTCCTTGCCTCAATCCAGTTTTTATGTAGAAGGGTTGAGAGAGTTCACCTCTGAATTTCACTCTGGACTGGGTATTGGTAAAAAGTTAATTTTATCATGTTTACGAGTTTAGGGTGAAGGCCCAGGTTTCTCAGAATATTCAGCATGGATGGTCGGTGTATACAATCATAGGCCCTATTAAAGTCGACGAAGGTGATTATTAGTTGTTTTTTCCGTCTTTTATATAAGTCCATCATAAGTTTTAGGGATATTATTTGCTCCGGGCAACCTCTCCATAGCCTAAATCCCCCTTGGTATTCCCCAAGAATATAGAATTTAGAATATAGAATCCCCAAGAACATTTAGAATTATATATATGATTTTTGTCTGGCCTTGTAGTCACAATTAAACATACATACGCAAAACACGTGGGCTAAGTCAAATGATAAACAATAAAGGTCAAAATTAGAAGAAACAATAATTGTCAAAATTAGAAGAATTTTGAATCCTACATATCCTTCTTAGCGATTTATTGATTTTGAAGCAACACTTCTCTTTTGTTACTGTGTCAAGGAAGGTTAGTTTCGTATTACGGTAATTTTTTTCGTAAATTGAATAAAATATATAAATAATAAATTAATTAATCTAATTTATATTTAAACTTCCAGTTTTCGTATTGAGATTTGCCTACGGATATTATGGATCTTGAAAATGTTGAGAGAGTGCAATCTTTAAAAGACGCCTAAACCGATCTAAACCATTTAATTGAGAAGATTTCTGATATTTTTTCCCTTTTCTTTGATCAATTTTCATCATTAAAAAAAAATCATTTTTACAGAAGAGGTTTACAATTATTAGGTTTTGGACACCTAATGATAGCATTCCGAGACGCCGCCCGCCAGGAGGGCCAAGGTGTAGAGGCACACCCAGCAACTAGTTTCTTAATAAATAAATAAACGTAAAATATTTCAAATTTATTCTTTTTTATGAAAATAAAATTGGTCAATTAAAAGATATATAAAATCTAACAGACGGAACAGAGTTTTATTAAAATAAATGTTATTACCATCTAAGGTAAATTTGTTTTTCTTGAAATCATGATGAAATCGTCGACTTAATGACACATATATTCAAATGTATCAGATGTCTTTTACGGCAGATTTTATTTCTTTTAATAGAATAACTTAGCATTTTAGTATTAACATACGTTACGTACTGACTTTATGTAAATTTGAATAGTTATTTTCAGTAATAAACGTTTAGAATCTATTACGAACTTTTGTTAAAAAAGTTAAACTACACTGTCGTATTCAACTTGACTCGATCGATTCTTTTCACATTTTGTTACAAAATAGAGAGCATCATTTCATTCCATAATATGTTACGTGATATGTTTACATGTATCATGTTAACATATATTGTTAAAAATACCATGTGTAAGAGAAATGAGCTGCATTAAAACAAAGAACATTACCAAACATCTAGTATAGAGTTTAAATACCAGGAAAAGTCGAACTTGTTTTCTCCGTCTCATCTACTGTACTGCTTTTAAAAATAAGTTCTTCGAATTCTGCTCTAAGCTTTCTTCGTCATCACCTTGTAGTTTCCAACCTTCAGCTCATTTATTAACTTCATCCTTCTTCCTTACTCCTTCTACTGAACCTTCTGATGCAATAGTTAAAATTTTGCTTCCTCTAACTACATGTCTAACCAGCTTCCTTTGCTGTTGCGTAAATCCCCCATAAATGTTCCTTCTTCTTTAACCCTGTTTATTTTTTTTCCACAATCCGAAAATCTTACTTTCTCCATTCTTCTTTATATCCATTTCTCAAAAGCCTCAATTTTAGTCCCTTTCCTTCTTCCTCATCGTCTATGCTTCATTTCCATGTATAAAGGTACTCCATTTATAGCACTTGGCTAAACTCTTCCTTAACTCTAATTGCAGACTTTTACTACCTAATAATTCCCTCTTCTTAATGAAGGCTTCCTTTGCCATCAGAACCCTTCCTTTTATTTTTTGCGCACTTCCAGTTCCCTTATAGTCTCGAAATATCAGTAATTTTTAATTTTTCTGTTCTTCTTTCACTTGCTCTTACCGCTAAATCCTCTTTGTTGTATACTTACATTACTTTAAGTTTTCCTTTATTTATTTTCATTCTACACTCTCTCATTGCTTTCTCCAGGGTTGTTAAAAATTTTTGAAGCGCTTGTGTAGTATCAGCTGGAATTTGCATATAATTAACATCTTATTTTTACCGCTATTATACTTATTCCTCCTATTTTTTTCTAATTTTTCCCTATCACATCTGCAATGTAAATGTTGAAAGTGTTGGTAAGAGGCAGTATCGTTACTGACAGTATCGTAACACCTTGACGTAGACTTACCCAGTCAGTCGTAATCTTATTTAATCTCACTCCTGCTATTTGACTTATGTATTTGTACTTTTGTCTTTCCATTCTACTTTTTTCCTAAGATTTTCCATCATTTTCTCTCATTTAATTTTATCAAATACCTTCTCTTACCATGCGACATAGACTCGTTCTTCTTCCTCTCGATAAATATCTCTTCCCAGTCATTTTAAAAGCTCAGTAGCATCCCTAGTTATTTTCCCTTTCCTGAAGCCAAACTCTTCCTGTATTCTCTTTCATTATTCTTACCAACTTCCTATTTAGGATTCTTAACAGTATTTTAGCACCAGGGGTGTTAAACTTATTGTTTTGTGTTCTGTATATTTTCTGATACCACTTTTCTTCGGTATCATTATCGTTTTTACATAATCTTCAGGCCATTCACCCGAATGGTACATCCTATTACACAGTTAACTATTTTTTTCATTCCTTATTCTTATACATCCTTCTTTTTTCCAATTTCTTTAACATTCTGTTGTTACCCATGGTTTCTTGGCTTTATTTCCCTCATAAAAGCCTACTTCTTCCTCTGCTCTTCACTGTTCTCATCTTCCTTTTTTGCTTTAATTGTCTCAGCTAGTTTATCTCCTATTGTTTCCACATCCAATTTCTTCTTTTCTAAGTTCCATTTCATAATTACCTTCGCTTTCTCTACTTTCTTTAAAAAGGTTATTCCCATCATAAGTAGCACATGATTACTGTTGATATCTGCACCTGCTAATCCACTGGATTTCTCCAATGGAAAGCTATAGGAAAGCATTCCTATAGCTTTCATCTATTTTCATCACATATTTCATCATACGGTCTATCTGCTAGTTAATTTTATCCCCGAGGGTACCCACGTACATCTCCTCTTTTTTGGTCTCTCAAACACACCATTCCAGTCTCCCATCAGTACCTTTCAGCACCTTTTCCGATTTTATTACATCTTTAATACTTTCATATCTTCATAATTCGAAATTGGAACAAATACATACAACACAGTGTATTACAACTAAATATTCTCGTAACATACCAATTCTTAACAATAATAATAATAATAATTATTCCCATCCCGTTTTTTTTCTTTCATTCTTCCGGAATAGAATACGGTAACTATTCCATTCTTCATTTCATCCTATCCTTCCATTTTACTTCACTGAGTCCTAATATTTCTATTTTATTTTACTTTATTTTCCTCTTGAGATTCTATAACTTTCCACTTCATAAGCAGGAAGTTTGAAAAATATACCAGAAGTACTCAAAACAAGTGACGTTAACAATAAAAAAAACTGTTAACGGAGTACATATCAATGTCAAAAATGAAAAAAGGCAGTTAAAAGCAAAATTAAAAAAAAAAAGTTTTATGAAAATTAGAAGGTTATAAAACAAAAATTGTTAATTTACACGTAGCGGTAAAAAAATAATCTAAAGTTAAATCTAATTTAAAGTAGTAAGAGATAAATTAAATTTTGATAAATAATAAATAAAAATATTACATCGTAAAATAATATACATGTATCTATGTTGTGTTGAAAAGACCAGGAATAAAATTTTTTTCATATTCTGAGATTGTTTTTAGAGATTTGTCTCTCTTTAATAAAACTTTTAACAGACTTCAATAAAAATAGGAAAGAAGAAAGTTTTAAAGTCGACCGGTATATGTTTCTGTATGTTCAGGCCTTAAATTAAATAAATGGATCGATTTCGATTATTTTTTTATTTTCTAGAAGTTCTTTTAGTGCCCTTTAAGATTGGTTAAGTGGAATTGCTTTTTAAAGAAAAAAGACAATTAAAAGGGTCAATTAACCAGGCGTCTTAGGAATGTTCGGCCTGACTCTGTTCAAGACTACAGTTTTACCAGTTCAGTTATACTACACTGGTAAGTCGCTAATGACTTTAATTGTGATGTAACAAGAAAAACAATTTCCATTGTAGTGCAATATAACAGATATCACAAATTTTTTTATATAACCACAAAGGGATAGTAAATTTCATGGCAGAGTAGATTTTCCGTAACTATTTTTTATAAACCTTTTTTAAAGCTAAAACCAATTATTCTGCATCAAACCATAAAATCAGTAGTTAAAACTGATTTTACTTTGTTTATTAAAATTTTTAATTAGTATTAATTAAATGGTCGAAATAATTAATAGGTTGCAATTAAGTTCACGAGAGAAAACAATTTGAAAAAAAAAATGTAATCCTATATCACAAAATAAATTTGTATTAAAGATAGTATAGATAAAAATTATTATCTGATGTTCTGATCGAAATGCATTAATAAAAACAAAACCATAAAAGAACACCATTAATCAAGTGAAGTTGCCAGATAGCTCAAAAGATTCCATAGTGTGAGGAATGAAGGCTATACAATTCATGGTGAAGCAAGATGAGGTAAATTGGTGGTCAATATGACGTCACCACTTAGTTTAATGGAATAGACATAGTTCAAGATATCACGTAACATATGATATTTAGGTAATCTTTTTATTTTGAATTCCCCAGCTGCACAATAAACGCTGTATTTACGAAAATTAACAAAAATTACGATAAATAATATGAGAATAACATAAACCATTATATTCATTTGAATAAAGTAGTACAGAATATGAAAAACCAACCAAAAATTAATTTTCTAAAAGGATTTAAGTTCTAATATGGGGTAATCTCGGTAACAAAACTAATACAGAGCTGCGTGTCAGCATAACACAGAAGTTAAACGCTTGTCTTTTATAATAAAAGGTCTACAGATTAAATTTAACTGTATGAATTACATTTATATAAATAAGTTTCAGTTTTTTATTGGATAATAATTAAAAACAAACGTTCCTCTATTAAACGTACTAGTCTGAAACACAGCTACTAATTTAACTACATTCATGCTAAATCAGCTAAATAATTACATGTACTTGCAGGAAACTGAGAAACTATCAAAAGCAAATTTATAATCAGTTGAGTATTGTGGTAGGAAAAAAAGGAAGTCAATAAAAAAAAGTGTTTAATTAAAAATTATTTTACTATCAATTAAATAGATATTGACCAGGTATCCCTTCGGAATATCTTTATTAGCTATTACCAATGGATTATAGAATAAATAAACCCACCAAAAAATATAGAGTTATTTCGATTGTTCTCATTTTTTATTATTTTAATGTCTAGACTTGAAATATTTAAAAATTATTCTTTAAGAGTAATGGTAAGATGAGAACAGTTATTAAAGCCTTTTATCGGATTCCTAACACTGCAATAAGGCTTAACTACGTATTTCAATAAGTCAAGAGAGTACTGTTCTCTATAAGGACGTATCTCTTATAGTTGAAGTTCTATAAACTTTTTTAAATTTCTACGTTGAAACTTACCATTGTTATCATTTTTTCCTACCATTATTATTTAAAAAAAAAAAATTATATCTTAAACTAAAAAAAATACAAAAAAATTACAAAAATATCTATGATTAGATATAATCATAGATATTTAACCAATATTAATATTCATTAATAAAAAAAAAGGAAACAAATTAGAAAAACCCTCTAGAAAGTAAAAAATAAATTATATTTTAGTAGTTAATTAACTAGTTTATATCGTAAACTAGTCTGAGACATTATCATACTGGAAAAGGAATGCTACCTTTATTAGAGGATTATAGGGTAATATACCATATTTCATTAAAAAAATGTTCTGTAATGCTCCTATTTTTTTACTTACAATTTTAATTACGATGGAATTTCTTAAAATTATTGTTATCAGAATGATAATACAGTGCGTTCGGAAAGTGGCTGTCCTGTATGCTTTAGAATTATGCAGTTCATTCTGTTCTTTCGGTGTTAGGTTAGTTGCTCCCGGGTTTGTCGGGAGTTGTTCAGTAATAAACTAAGACGCCAGTTGTTGAGTTGTGATTGAACGTGCTTTGATTCGTTTCAATTATTAGAATCAGTTGTTGGGAGAAACGTAATGGTACTTTTGGTAGAGGAACGAATTTTTCTCGTTGTATTTCGTGAAGGTGACAAGTATGCGGATTTAGTTACGGATAAAGTTTTTGGAAGATTTTCAAATACTCCTGTTTCTCGCCGCAATGCTGTTCGAACTCTTATCGAAAACTTTGGGCAATAGGTTCTGTTGTATCCGCTGATCGAAGGGGAACACAACCTTTACTAAAGAACAGCAGTAAGATATCGGACAGATATGTGTGCTTTATTTGTGGTTACCACAAATAAAGCTGTAAGAAAAGAATTAAAAATTTTCCAATACAAAGTAATGAGTGTTCAAGAACTGAACCCTACAGATCATGCCATAAGACTAAGTTACTGTCAACGGTTTAAAAGTTTTATTGACCAAAATTCCGTAGGTATCCAAAACATTACGTTTTTTTTACAGATTAAGAGTAGTTTCATCTGGGAGTGTTTTTAATTCACAAAATACACAACTGTGGTCGACAGCTAACCCCCATGAATTACACGAAGGTCTTTACACGAAGCAAAAATTTCAGTCTGGATCAGCGTGAGTAGAACGCGCATTATAGTTCCAATCTTTCTTGAAAATTAATTAATAGTGATCGTTATTGTGCAGCTTTAACAAATCTCATTATTCAATTAACAGAAGTGGAAATCAATCACGGTTCATTCCAACAAGATAGCGCCACAGCTAACAGATCAGTGATGTTTTTATGAAACATCTTTGGTGAACGAACATTTCGAGAGGGTTGTGAGCCGCACGATCGCTCGATCTGATTCCGTCAAATTACTTTCTAAGAGGGGCAGCAAAACAAGCAGTGAATTGCAACAGACCACGCTCGATTGACGAACTAAAAACCGCAAAAACGGTATGCGTACGAGAAATTCAAGTACATCAGCTGGTTAAAGTGTTTGAAAATAAATTGAAACGTGGGCAGTGTTATACTGATGTTGGAGGAGGTCATTTTCAATACCTTTTATAAAATATTCCCGTGATTATAATTTCCATTTCTATTAAATAATGAAATAAAAATACAAAGTTATAATTATGAAAGTTTCGTCATTACACTTCGATAATTCCAATGCAAAACTTTCGCACTGTAACGTAACGCACGTATAAAGGTTGTTTTCCATCTCTTCTATCAATAGGCAGAGGATAGATTTCTGTCTGTTCAAATTAGTTAAATTATTGTACAAAAAATGAAGATCAATTAACAAAAAATATTGTTATTTTAGATTGGCTCTTAATCTACTTCAAAAAAGAAATATATTCCATCCTTAAGTTTCACCTAATAAACTGATTTGAGCGATTAGTTTTTTTAAGTCAGTTCATGTTTTACACTACCGATCATTGCTTAGGATAATGATGTACATGGATGATTTGTCTTTCTAATATTCAATTTTTTTGCCGAAAATATAAGGATATTAGCTGAAAAACTTACCTTAAGGATATATTATCCCAATTATAAACAACCTCAAACCATGCAAGATAATATATATTTACGTATAATAATATATTTACGTTATATTACTGCGTTTTGTTCTATTATTTTTATCGAAACGCAAAATTCTCGCTATTGAATTTCTTAGAAAAAAATTTACTACCCATGAGTAGCACGTTTTTGTAGACTTATCCAAATTTTAAGTAAAATATAATTTAACATAAAATGGAATAAAAATAAATAAAACTGACTTTTAAAAAAGATACTGTATCGAGAAAACTGAAGCTGTTTTAATTCTTTTAATTTATCGTTTCACTAGATTGCACCAGATTATTACAATTACTTACAACTAATTACCTTTGCATTTCTAAATCATGAAAATTAAAGTATTATTAATACTATTTCATTATTTGTCAAAACTTAATTTTTATAGTTTATTCTAAAACTACGGTTTACTATACGAAACGATAAATTCGCAGATAAGCGTCGTGGCAATGAAGTTCACTCTTTTTTTGCAGTTTTGATAAAAACTTAATCCCCGGCTTCAAACCTTTAGTAATCCATTGCTTCTAAACAGAAAAGGATACATTAATTTATTCCTTTACAACATTTATCCCAATCTTTCTTGTAGTTATGAAATATATAAGCTACCTAAGGTACAAGATAAATCAGTGGGAGTCGCTTTCTGAAAAATAATAATTTTCATACATTATCCTTGGGATGAAGTGAAAGTGTCCCTTGTAGAGCTGAATGTCACCTTTATTTCGGTAAACTTGGCATATTAATATTCAGCAGTATATTTGATTTAGCAAAGAAGCCAATGAGAAACTTCTTCTATCTTCTTTTTCCTTATTAAGCCTGGTCTTAGATGGGTTGTTATTCTTGAGAATAATTATATCACTTTAGCAGAGTGATTTATGATCAACTTATCATCATCAGCTCATTCAGGTCTGATTTGATCAACTCATCAGCTCGCTTGTACATTACTATTATGAAACTTAACATACACACAGTATATAATTCTTCATTGTTTTTTTTATATTACTTTTCCTAAGAAAAGAGACGTATAGATAAGAAATTATTCAGTAAGATCTTATGATAATAACAGTTTAAAACTTTATATTTCGAAAATAATTACATTTTAAGCCCTACATAAATAGCCTAATGGAAATTTCAGTAACATCGTAGCCATTTTTTGTTTTGTTTATAAAAAATAATTAAAAATGTTTTCTTTAAAGAAGATGAATAAATGGAGTAAGATATAAATACAAAAATATATGCGTTTTTAAATTTTTTTTTTCTTCTTTAAATATATAAGTAGTTTACTCCAGGCAATATTGAAAAAATAACATACA
Organism: Lycorma delicatula; assembly: GCF_047948215.1. NCBI lineage: Eukaryota > Metazoa > Arthropoda > Insecta > Hemiptera > Fulgoridae > Lycorma > Lycorma delicatula. The sequence goes on from NC_134458.1 coordinate 184,232,838, forward strand.
GATAAAAATAGCATTTCATTCTGCTTCTTGAAACGTATTATATTTCTGTATTAATATTAAATTAATTTTATATTAAACATCTGAAACACACATAATTACAAATTGTAAACAATTTAAAATTTAAATAATTCTACTAGTATCTTTATGTCAATCTAAATTAATAAATAAAATTAATTGTATAATTCAGTTTTCGAATCCATTTTAAGCAGGGAATTAAGTTATGTGGAACACAACGATTATTAAACAGAAATAAATTATATTTAAAAAAAAAACCGTTTTAACGATCACGGACGCACATTCCTAGATTTACAACAGGATTATTCACAAAGCCACACGCTAAAAAACTCATGCTATATCAGCTAAATAATTACATGTATCTGCAGAAAATTCATAAAATACCAAACAAACAAAATTTGTAATTAGTTGAGTAAGGCGGTAGGAAAAAAGGAAGTCGCTATAAAAAAAAAAAGACGAAGTTGTTTAATGCCTTCTTTTTGCCTATATTGCCGTATGGGGATGAAAGCTTCTTCTACTAGGTAAATACAAGAGCCGTTTTATAACAGCTGTGATAAAACAACTTAGAAGAGCGATTAGAAAAGTACAGAGGTGGCCCGCATATAGGCACTGTTGAACTGCAGCACCCCCTATTTCCACTTGATATTATCGGTAACATTTAATATAATGAGTTCTTTTTTCTTTAATTCTTTCTTTATACTTGTGCAATATATGATTCTTAAGCTTAATGTCAGTAGTCATCCCCCAGTTTTTGAGAAAGATACAAAATTTTTGTATGGAACTGTGCGTTTCACAGTTCCAGCGGCGTGGTGTTTGGGTGTTGTGCACACCCAAACACCACATAGGAAGCTGAATGCGATGCTGCAAGGGAGATAGAGCACTGTCGCTCCCGCAGTGCCAACCCTGACATGCTGGTGGAAGGTAGTTTTTTTTGTTCCGCGTGTGTATGGAACGTTCCTTGTTCGTTTCCTTTTCTGGTTTACTCGGTGGAAAGAATATGAAAGTGGTTTAGCTGTTTTTTTCCGTAGTCAGAAGATGGCGGAAAGCAAAGGCTCTTTGATTGCCAAATTAGTCCAAAAGAACGCTGGAAGGGCGAAAGAGAAAGTAATTAGTAAATACTAACTATGTATTTGTTTCTGTATACATAGAAATTTAAATTAAGTACCATTGGACTATAGTGTTTTTAACTGGACATTTTATTAAGTTATTATCTAATAATACAAAAAATATTATCTGTATTGATATTTCATTATTTAGTCGGTTAAACCGTATTCTTGTACCGTAGTCGTGTACCATATTCTTGAATGTGATAAAGTGTAGAATTAGACTATTATCCTGCTTCCAGCTATTTTATTTGATTCATTTTTTTCGGTTCTTTTATTTTACAGAAAACTTTAACTATGGCTTTGAAAAGGCCTAGAAAAAAATTTCCTGGAGCAGTATTCCCACTAATTTTAGCTATGAGCTGCCACTGTGAAAGTCCATCAAAAAGAATAACCAACTCCATAGTACACGATCTGTTGTAAAAATGATCTCGGAGACGGTAGAAGGAATGATATTATTAGATGACTGAAAATGATTATGGAGATTAGATTGCTAGCAGATGAAAAAGAGTTGACAGAAGATGGAATGGGAAAATTATATAAAAAAGGTGGCTAGGCAAAGAGGAATTTCTTGTGCAGGAGATTAAACAAATGACTTCGAACAGAAAAGTGTACAATAATCGGCTGATGGATCCCCCAGCACTTTGATACACAAAAATCGTTAAATATGTCAACTAAGTCAGTTATTATGACAAGATGTAATATATTAGAACAAAAAAGTAAGAAATTTAACTAGTTCCTTAATATAAAGTGACGTAACCAAAATGGGAAAGGTTATCACAATCAATGTAAATACAAATTTAAACAATTTACTTATTATCCCTAAGTTAACACAGAACAGTATGAACAATATTAAAAACAAGAAAAACTGATATGGCTACGTTCACGAAGCAACATGATCGGGCTTAATTCAAGAGTTCCCTGTTGATTATTGCCCCTCCAAATAGTACCTGATTATTGAGAGACGATAGCGAAAAGCTATAAAACATATATTACTTTCTGCATTATATTATATTAAAAACCCCATCATATATTATTGATTTTAGATGTATTCAAAATCCAATAAAAATAGTTTAAAAATCGATCATTAGTCTACATATATGTACAGACTCGTTTGTTTTTAATGTTGCTAGTAAAGGAAATATTTTTTATAATTACCTTTATCTAACTTTATTTACTTTTGTAAATTAAATAATAACATGATAACACATTTTACGGAAATATCATTTCAAATACAGCTAGGATTGAATTAGTTCAAAACAGTAAAAATAGAGTTGAAATATACTAAAAGCTGCCAGGAACTTTCTGGTTTCTAATTCCACAAAGTACGTAATATGGTGGTTAACAGTTAAAAGTTTTAACTGCTTGGCGTTTTACTTTGAGTTAAAAAGGAAACTTACCTCGAAACTTTTACTTTATACAGTGATTGATCTAACAATTTATCTATTCATGCCAAATTTTAGCAATCAATTTTATTTACACAAAATGAATAAACACTTATTGGCGATTTGTAAAACGAAAACAAATTATTATTAATAATAACGAGCTTTTTTTCTTTTAAAAACTATGAAATGAAAACAAACCGTGGAAAATATCTGTTAAATTTTATCGAAACTAAAACACTTTTCGAAGTATTATTAAATGAATTGCGCAGAAATTTTTCATAAATATATTTTTACTGACAGAAGTAAAGTAAATTAGGGAAATCTAATTTATTAATTTCCAGCTTTCTAGGCATATGTGCATTTCTGTGAAGACATTGTTTGGACAGTATATGGATTTAAGTAAAACTTTTTACAACTATTCATCAAATTTTAAAGGGAATTAAATTAAGTGGAAAATAATTAACGAATAGTTAATCTGTAACATAGGTAAACGGTAAAATAAATTCATTACTTCTTTTAATTTACTGTTAATATTTTCTTTTCGTTTGTTTTTTTGTGAAGCTGTTAAAAATAATCTGGTAAGCTACCCGGAGTATTGTTATCCACACCACTGTAATATCAAAACTTGAGAACTGATGCGTTAAGTTAAAGATAGGTTTCATTACAAAGTAGGAAAAACCTTTGAAAAATTCCTTTCACATATAATGGAAAATTTTTTAATTTTTACTAATAAAGTTGAAAAATAACATTTAATTTACGCCGGTTAATTTGTTTATATTAGGCCAAAACACAAATAAAGGTATTATGTATTTTAAAATGAGTAGTATAAAAGCAATAATTTAATAGTTGTATTAAGTTATTTCATGTATAGCAATGACTATGAAATACTCTATTTTTTGAAGATGCTATGAAGATACTCAAAATTTTCAAAAATGCCTCAATGAAACAACTATATTCCATTATTTTTTTAAGTTTTTTTAAAAATTTTGATTTAATAATTATTTTTGAAACGAACAAATACACGATAAATTTAATATGGTTTTCTCCAGAACTTAAAAAGATAACCAGAACAAAAAAAAAACAAACACAAGACCACCTTCAGGCAGTAAGAGTCAATCTCATCAGAAAATAAGGAGGCTCGATTCCTCACTTCCAGATTAGATTTTGATATTTTTACCCAAATAGGAACAACAAATTAAACACATTGCTGATAAATAATTTTTCGTGTTTTTAAATATAAAATCTAAAAAAAATTTCTTTCCTGCAGAGATTAAAACAGATATCCAAGAATAGGTATAGAATTCCCAAGTGGATCCCATCAAACCCTGGAATTGTATAGCACAAAATTATCGAAATGAAATTTTGGGAATGGATTGCGTTTATGGCAACAAATCCTGTCCTTTATCTAAACCGGCTTATTAGTGTTTATAGGAAAATAAATATTTTGGAGCTCAGAGGGAAATGTTTATCATAAACATCTAGTGTGTTGTTGCCATACAGTGTAACGATACCCCGATCTCTGAAGGAATTTTAGTTGTCGGAATATGAACACACAAATTGAAGAGATTTAATCCACTGAGAATGTTTATGTGTTGTGTGTGACTGAATTTTTATTAAGGATTTGGGCATCTGCTGAGATACTGATTCCTTGTTATCTATTCGTTTCATGAGGATGCGACTCTTCCTACAGACTTATCCAAAGAATATATTTCCAATTTTTTTTTTCAAAAAGCCCAACTTGAGCTCAGATAAATCCAAGCTTTGTAATCCCTACCAATATAAACTTACTCACTAAACAACTCTCTCCTCACTACAAACAAAATAATGAGCAGCTTTTCATTTTCATTGTACAAATTTCATCTTACTGAATACATATAAATATTCTGATATTTAAGAACTCCATAAAAGTTGCTGGAAATGCAGCATGGAAAAGTTACCGATTAGTTCCTATAACAATTATTTTGCGGTATATCAACAGATTTGAAAACTAACGATAAGTATCATTATAATTCAGCCACAGGTAGTTAAATTGACACTAGTATTGACTGTTATCCCTTGATAGACAAAACAAACTACTAAGTTTCAATTGAGCTTAAAACCTTTTATAAATTAATACAATCCAAAAACGTAATTATTTTTAAATTTCTAGGGAGTGTAAATTTATGTAGAATTTTCTTTCAACGAAATTTTAATAGATAAATGTTATTTTAATGAATTCTTAAGAAACGAGAAAATTAAGAAGTTAAAATGGGAATAAGAAACAGAGTACCTATCATTCCATAGAAAAGAAGAATTGTTATCTCTCACGTGAAAATACGAAAGGTTATTTTAAATCTAAGAAAGAAATCGACTGAAAACTTGCATTTTTTTACACTTCTACCACAAAATTCTAAAGTAGTCCAAACTTTATCTTCTCTGTTACTAAACAACAGTAAACAGGTACAAAAGTTTAAAATAATTTACAACGGAAATCATAGATTTTTCTTTTACATTTATTATCAGAAATAAATTTATCAAAACTGTCAGTAACTCTTAATTTAAGATTAATTTTAATATAAAATATATTTATTATATAAATATATATATATATATATATATATATATATATATATATATGTATGTATGTATACACATAACATTAGTGACCGTGTCAGTGACGCAGGCAGCAATTCCTTGGCTGCTACATCCCAGGCCGATTTTCGGCTACTATCTGGAAAATATTATTACGATTCAAATATTATGCCGATCTCCATGTCGGATTGGTAGCGTCACGGTCTTCCACACAGAGGTCTCGGGTTTGAATCGTGGTTAGGGATGGCAATTTTCATACGTTACAAAATTTTATTTTCATAAACCCACGTAAAAGTTTCTGTTAATAATGGTGAAATATTTCATCAGTCCAAAGTAGATACTAATATTCTTTGCAGCTATTGTAATTAAAAAAATAAATAAGAAAAAACAAAATAAATAGAATAGAAAATAGAATAAATAGAATAGAATTTCTATTTATTTTCAAATAAATAGAATATGGAAATCATGGCTAAGTTATATCGATACCATTTCTTGGACAACTGCATCATCGGTTGTGTGGAGAAACGTTCGGGCCACGTGTGGATCGGGACAATCAAACAATCTCCGTTGCCGACTGGAATGAAAAGTAACAACATCCTCGTTACCATACCAATTGATGTGGCAACCACTTTTGGAAACTCGTTTAAATCAGTTTTACTTACATCATCATACTTTCCTGAGTTTGAGATATAAGTTGCAGGTATAAAATATCCCGTTTGTTATTGGACACTCCCGAAATATTTTAAACTTTCCCTTTTCTTTTGATGAGTCTTGAAGAATTCCCGTAACACTTCCCCCGGAAATTATAATGTCACGCTCAGTATGTTATCTCACCTCCCGGATACCACATTACGATATCTTTTGTCTACCTTTAATAAAATACTCTTCGACCAGGTTTTTCCAGTTTCTTGGTCGGAAGCATCGGAAATTTCCATACTAAATCCTGGTAAAGTTAAATAGTGTCCTTCAAGTTATTGTCCTATCTTTTTGACCAGTATCCTGCGCAAGGTGGTGAGAAGAATGGTAAACCGTCGTCTAGTGTGGTACCTTAAGAGAAACAACCGAACAATGCGGTTTTCGCCAAGGAAGATCGTCATCGTGGAATCTTGTCAAACAAAGCCTTCCTGCTTCACCAACGCTTCGTTGCTGTATTTTTCGATAAGCAAAAGGCGTAAGACACGGCTTGGAGGAGAGAAATCCTGAATACAATACATGAATGGGTTATACAAGGTAATCTCCTTGCATTTATCAGGGATTTCCTAAGTAGTCGATCCTTTCAAGTTCGAGTTGGAACGATGGTATCCAAAAATTTTACACTAGAAAAGGGAATACCACAGGGAAGTATCTTAAGTGTTACCTTGTTTGCCTCAGCCATAAATACTATAAATTCGTGCGGAAATCTGTTATATGTTCGTTATTCGTAATGAGTTTTATATTTACGTTCCTTGTAGAACTTTAGCTACTGCTGAGAGGCTGCTCCAAAACACAATAACCCGTTTAGAATCGTGATGTAAAACGACTGGATTCACGTTTTCTCCGAAGAAAATTAAATGTAATTGCTTTTCACACTTGATGGAACATACTGACCCTCAACCTTTTTAAAAATGGGGAATCAGTTGAACCATACACGCGGATTAGATCGGGATTGTGGTTTGACCAACGGCTAGCGAGAGTAACAAATTTAAAGGAGCTAAATGTAAAAATTGAAATACTAAACATTTTCATGTTATCCTAATAAAAATAACACTTTCAGACGCAATATATTTTTAATGTAAAATTAGCAATGTACGTTTCTTACTACCAATATGATTTTAATATGTATATATGAATTTTTTTGACCGAGAGGTTGAACTTTGATTATACTTGCCTTAGAGATTTTACTTCTTAACTTTATTTAAAATAATTTTTTCAATTCTTATTTTATCTCAACTTTATTTTAGCTAAATGTGAACTTTTTAATTAATTAAATGACTGTAATCGTAAAACAGTATAATCTTTGATGTAGTTCGCGCGCGCGCGTGGATGGGTGTGTATATATATATATATATATATATATATATAAAATATCATTCAAAAATAACTAAGTTAATATTTTTCTATTGCATCGTTTTGCTATTAAAATAACTTAAGAAATATTTAACTTAATAATAAGAAGTTATTCTACATTACCTCATAATAATTTCATAACTTCTGATATACAGCTAACTCCCGATTATTCGGAATAATAACCAGGAAGAGGATCGCGGATAATCCAAAATAGTAGCAAAATCGCGGTTGATCCAAGAGTAATATTTATAAAGTAATATGCGATAAAATGACCTAATACTGTACTGCAGTACAGTATTTACATGCAAAGCAGTATTATATTAAGGTATAATGATAAATAATAAAATACAGTACAATCCGCTACACTATTACGTAACTGGAAAAAGCGATATCCAGAAGATATTAACATATTACAAATGTTCGCTAGCACTAATAGTGTACGTAAATAGATTATACATTAATTTATGTACTACGTAACGCGTTAAAAGACATTTATTAAAACTAAGGTAGATAACAAGAAAAAAATACATAGACATTAAAAATAAATTAATAAATTGTGCATTTTACTCTTTTAAATAATATTTTTAATAAGGCGCTATTTATTGTTGTTTTAGCGACAGAAAACACTTTCTTTTAAATATATATAAAAGTTTACAACTACAAGAAGTATTAATGAAAACCCTCATCAATGTACCGGTTTTAAAACATGTAGAGCTATAGAATTTGTTAAGAATCACACTGCTATTTATATTAAGAATAACACTTTGTTACTTTAATGGACTGACAGACGTGTTACATGTGTTGTTATCAGATAAGCTTCTGTATTTATTAATGGGCGTGGTCGATTTCAATCTATTCAGACTTTTTTATTTTAGCTCAAAACATAATTATTTGCGAGAGATATTGAATTTAATTTAGCTTAATTAATATAATAGCACTTTTATCTAACAGCAAACTATTTCTTAAAATATATATATATATATATATATATATATATATATTACGGCTAGTGAAACGTTTAGTTCGGATTTCAGCAACTCCGATGAAATAAAGTCGTACTAAAATCTTTAAGACTTTAATTAAGAGAAAATAAATGATTTCTTATGGTTTTTGATCCATTAAATCGAATAGATCAGGTACCAGAACCGAATCTGAGTAGGTTTTGAGAAAGCTGGGGTGAAAACTAATAAAGTTGGGGAAAAAACATTTTTTTATGTTTTGACGTACAATAACTTTGTTAAATGGGTAATAAACACATAAAACTTATAAACAAAACTTATAGAAAATGTAATAGTACGAATATTAGTTAGTGAACCTGTTTGAAGTTTGCGAAAGGTCGCGCTAATTTTTTTGGGGATCTAAAATCCTGCGATTCGAAAAATAGTTCATATTCTACAGCAGCAGATGTAGCATTATGATTGCCCATAACCAAAATAAATACTATAGCAGCGTATTCCTCTGTTTTAAATAAGTGCATTACTTCAATGGAAAACCGATCAGGTTCATACTAAAATTCACAAAAGACCTTCGCTAACGACAGCACAGTTTACAGTACCCGATATACTTAATGTACCTTACAGAATGATTTAAACACTAATACATTATTGCGCATCAATAGCTAATCAACAGCTTTTTATACTCTGAAATAATAATTTTTCAAATAATTTATGGTATTTGTTATTAAAAAAAAAAAACTATTATTATCCAAGTAATTTTTATTTATTTTACAATTGTGCAATTAAATTTTTTTTTAATCTTTTAACAGTAAATTTGGTTTTTACAAATTTTTCACATTGCTAAAAAAGAATTTCGTTTTTATTTACATTAAATAAATACTTTTCTGACAATATAATGTACTGTTTCTAAATAAAATTTGAATTTTTCTAATTTTTCTTTGGTTTATTCAACTTATCATAGTCATTTTGTTCAGAATTACGTTCTCTACAAATTTCGTTGAAAGTTTTATTTGTTCATTACCCATTTATCAAAGTTATTGTACGTCATTGATAAATAAAACAGGGTATTTTATCCCAATTTATTGATTTCACCCGAGATTTCTCAATAACTATTGCAGATACGGTTCTGGGACCTATTTTAATCGATTTTCAGGCCAAAATCCATAAGAAATAATAATTTTGCCCCTTAATTTACCTCTAAGAATTTCAGTACGATCTCATTTTACCGGTGAAGCTGTAACACGAGTGAAATCTTTCAGTAGCCGTAACTGGCTAACGAAGCATTTTTGGTCACATGTTTATATGTAATTTTTCTATTATTTTCACGAGAAAAATAGGTTATAAAAGTTCCGCGAGAACATCGGGCTACATCCTGCATATATTTTTATTATTTAGGCCTATTCAACAATAAGCCTAAAGATTTACATGAGAATTTAGAATGAAAATTTTGTGCCGCATAAAAAATGTCTTGGTGACCAGGATTTGAACACCCGGGACCTTCCATATGAATGACTTTTAGTCCAGAAGAGTGTAGTAATATTTAAGTACTCAAAATTAATAAATATATTTATATATTCAGAGCTATCCTCAAATAGCTTTTAAATTTTACAGATAGTAAAATTTTTAATTTTAAGATACACATATAACTTATTTTGAGAAAAAGAATGGTAACTATCTTTTTTTTCAAATCTAAGAGGTTAATAATCCATTAAATAATGAATCTCTACTTAATGAAACTAACATTCTGAAAAAAAATTAAATGTATTTTCCACAGAATCATTTATTAATTGATATTTATATGTTATATATCTTGAGTAATTAATACTAATAATGATGAATGGCTGCTTGTTATTAAAACCGGCGTGAATAAAATCGGTACAGTAAATTCATTTAAGGAATACCTTCTCTGAAACATAAAAAATATTCAGTTACGTAAAATATTCCAATATTTATGGCCGACAGTCAATAATTTTCAGTCTTATCAATTATTCGCAATATAGCTATACCGTTTCTAATCCATTTAACTTCGATTTATTACACACAATTTTCGTTCACGTCACACTTATCTGACTACAATTTCGTTGTCTAGTAATAAAAGAATCGTAATACTATGTTGAGAAAAGAAAAGTTTTAAATTTTAATATATCAGACGCATTTGAATAATCATATTTACCAATGAATGACATATAATGCAGCATCAAACAACGTAAACCGGTTGATATAGAACTGTATTGTGAGCATTCATTAAAATTCTATTCTTTAGGCAGTATTTCCAAGTCGTTTAGATAAGCAATCACACGATAAGAAAGATTCCAGATGGTCATTATCAAATCGAAAATGAAAGGGATGTCTATATTTAATCCTGTGAAGAAACCGCCCACCAGGAAACAGCTCCAGCTGGACCGCAACCCTAATTGCTAGTGATAGCACAAAAAGAACAAAACTGAAGAAATTTTATCACTGCTCCAACAGTGCAGACAAACATCGGAATAGTGTGCTGAACTATACTGCTTCTCAACAACGCTGCAGTTATATCAATTCCTGAAACGTAACATATATATGAAATGCGATACAGTGAGGTACTGCTTTAGTACAATATTTTTGTTCCTAGTTGCAATCCACAGCACATCACTTTATTGACGCCTTGTAAATTAATTTTAACCGGTCGCCAGGCACTTGTACTTAATCTTATTTTGTGGAATACTGCCTGAGGAAGAATGTAAGGCGTTAATCACATTTGTAAACAAATGTCCATCCTTTAAATACTCATTACATATTTTTCCTATTTTGATCTCTATAGCCCTGGTCTTACAGGGCAGAGATCATATAAGTATATGTTAAAAGAGTTGCTTTTTATCATAAAATTATTGCTATTTTTCGGCCACTATTTCAGCCAACACTGCTCTAACAAATAAGCAGGCAGGAATATCTCTAATCTTTGTAGTTTTCAGCCGATTGACTACATCTTTAGTAATCTTCTTCTTCTGAGTATCATAGTTCCTGTTAGTATTAAACTACAAAAGCTGATTGTAGATAGACGACAGAGCTCTAAATATGTAGTCTAAGCATTTTAAAGTTTACGTGTAATTCCTTTTTAGAAGAAAGGAAAAAAGACAGGAACGAGTAGACTAAGGTCGACAATGGTGTATGAAATAGGCTTCAGCAACTAGACAAACAGAAAAGTAAATTTATTAATTTCCACTACAATTATCAGTATTACATACAGTGACCTTACTGATTAGATACTCTACTTACTCATGCATTAAAAGCATCCTCTTTTATTGTTGAAAGATTTCTAGTAGTTATTAAAAAATCGAAAATAACAAGAATACAAACACACTACTACGCAAATGACCATTATATGAAAACCATTCATCTATATGAAGAATATGTTATTTATTTGTTTATTTCCTTTTTTGTGTTTAATTTTTTCCTTTGTTTATTCTCCTTTAATCTACAGATCATATTTACCAATGAATGACATATACTGCAGCGTCAAACAACGTAAACTGGTTGAAAACTCATTTATTTTATATTTTATACAATTTTTCGAACGAATTCTATTAACAAATTTATTTCAATAGCAGTTTTTTAATATATCATTTTTTTAATTTTTTTTTTTTGTAAATTGAAATATAATTGTGATATTTGCAAATGTTTGTTTTAATTACAACTAAACTTACCAGAGTTTTTCTTTTGGAATAATACCTTTATATAATCGTAAAATCTCAGTAATAAACAAACAAAAAAATATTGATAAATGAAAATAAAAGGTGATATAAAATTGTAAAAATTCCACCATGAGTAAAAGTGTTTTTAAGTGACGTAAATGTAAAAGTGGGTAATAAAGTTGTTTAGTCGACGACCACCAAAACAGCTCTTTGTTTTATAACTACATTAGGGTTAGTCGTCAGTTTGTGTACGAACTAAGGTACTGTACAACGTCTGATAAGAGTTTACAGTTTTACTAGAGCTGTAAACTGCCCGTCATACATACATCGTGACGCATACGAAACAAGGGTATTCAAAATTTACTTTCCCAAGAGTTGTTTCCGTGGCTTTCTGAAACGACTCGGTTTGATTAATATATACAGAGTGAATCAGAAGTATTGTAACACATAATTTCTAATTCTAAAGTTGTTTCAGACAAAGAGTTGAAACATTCAGGATTGTTTATGTGGCAATTACTCTAACTTTCGGTGATAAAAATGAAATCTTCCCATCCATATGGAAGCTCATTTTAAATTTTTTATCAAGATAAGAAAAAAATGTAAAAACCTCTCTCTATGATGTCCTAAATACAAAATGGCGTAGGAACAAAATTCAGATATTTCCAATTTTACAAAATAGAATTGATTCATTCAGATGTACGGTGGAGTGGATTTTTTTAAATTTATCTAAATTAAGATGAAAAAAAATTAACTGCAAGGTTTTTTTTCGTCTCATTACAGCTAAATGGCACTTACTGAATTCCTAATTAAACCTACTGGAGAGGTGAAAGCATCCGAATGTTCAACTGATTTTGGGTTTACCGATAAAGAAAAGACTAATTTAAAATAAAATTAATTAATTTTATTTCCCACGATTAATTTAGAGTGTCCTTTTGTTTATAAAATATTGATTTTAAAGGAAAAGATAATTTCAAGCAAAGATTTGTAAAAAAAACTACTTTTTTTTGGTAATATCTTCGTTGCAAAAATAATATTTATGTAGCGGAATAAATGAACCAAGGAATTAACACTTTGACTTTTGAGCTAGCAATGGCTGGAATGTGAATCTCTGTTAAAAAACCGAGGATACGGTATTTATATAATGGGGTTTGAATGATATTGGAAGGATTCATACATTTAAGAAAAGTACTTAATTTTATAAACAGAAATATGAAAGCATCGGCTATTACCATTTCAACACATTAAGAAAGTGTGTTGAATCTGCTACAAATTTAAGGAATGTTAGCTTTTGACAAAAAAAGTTTCAAGTCAAAAACAAAGTTTTCGTTGAAGTATCTTTTTATTTATTAATTAAAATATATTCAGGTCAAAAAAAAAATTAAAGGTGAAGAGTCGATATAAATAAAAATTTAAATAAACGCAAGATAGTTCATAGTTATAAGTAAAATAAATAAATAAATAAATATATTAATTGTTTTGTTATTGTGTGTATAAATAATAATATCAGACTCATGAGGATCAAATAAATTAATTTAATTTTAATTATTAATTTTCTTCTTCTTTAATGAATATATTTAATTGAAAACTTCACCCCCAAGAGGACTAGGGCTCGGTCTTGGCTTAAAACCTAACACAAATGTAACCTGTAAATTTGAAAGCAATTGGTCAATTGGCTCTCGCGTGAACAGATAGATAAACAAACAAACAAATTTTCGACTTTATATATAAGATAATAATATAATCTACAAAAGACAATTGAAAAAAAAATAGAGAAGAAAAGAAGTACGAGAGAAAGATTAACTGAAAACCCAGTTAACTTTAAAGATAATAAAATTACTTTAAAATGGACTTTTTCTTTAAAAAAGGAAAGGTTCCTTCTTCTTGAAACTTCACAGTTTAAAATAGTCTCATAACAAAAACATAAATAGATGTAAAAAAATAATACATCATGTAAAATTGGTTATATTCTTGTATTTTACACCGACTATCCCACGAGAAGTGTAAGAAGTTTCAGTACAATATTGTTTGTGTCCCTGAAAATTAAATGGGCACAATCAATTATCATAAAGTAATCAAATGTTATGTTTCAATTACCCAAGTGAAAATAAGTATGTTACAATTTGAAAAAAAAACGGAAGATGATAGACAACGTTTTTTTTTACAAACAGATAATACTTGTTTGAAACTTGCTAGTTGTTGTCAAGTAAATGTTAATTTACTATTATAAAGTGAACTTCAAAGTTATATATTTTTTAATAACAAGTAATAAAAATACATATAAAAATTTAAAAAAAATGTATTATTTATTAGAAATAATAATAAAGTGCTAGTAAAAATCAATTTTAATATAATTTAATAACGTGGTTTTAAAAAAAGAAGAAGCAGAAACAAGAGTTATTTTCAACAATAAATAATGACTAGCTTTTATTTATTTATATTTTATAGATGTTCTAGTACCTTTAAAGAAGATGACTGGTTCAAAAGTAAAGCCAATATTTCAACCAATAATCTCCTATTTTCATTATCAAGTTCGTGAAATGCATGCTTAATGTATTTTTTCTTTTCACCCTAAATCAGTTCAAGTAGCTTTAAAATTAATATGTAAAGAGTGCCGTATATTTTATTAATAGTAATAGATTACAGGAAAATATTTTAAAATGTTTTAGCCACCCTCAAACACACAAAAAAAAAACAAACTAAATTATAGCTATTTAGTTAAAAAAATAAAAAAATAAAAAGTACTAGTATATTGTTAACTTGGTAACGAATAGTTTTTTTTTTTTATTTACTTAATTCTATTGTACGTTTTAATATAAAAAGAAACTCTTTTTATCTAATATTCTTTATCCAGAATAGAAAAGAACTACTGTAATTTATTTCTTAGTTTAAATTTGGCATATGTACAGTCCTTGACCCAAATAGACGCGGTTGATAAAAAAATAACAGAAAGATATTTATTATAGACAATCGACGATAAAATGAAATGTTTAAAAAAATGTTTAATTAAAACTGAAATAAATAAATTATTTAAATGAACAATGATTAATGATTATGAGATTTTGGATAATAATAAGATGTTAAATTGCTATTTAGCGATTATAAAAAATTCATATTTTAGCGCATACAAAGGAAATTATATAAAAAAGGGATGGAGGTTTTATATAAAAAAGAAAGAGAAATATATCAAACTAACAGACTTCTCTTGGTTGCTACAAAACGTATTGTGTTAAATGTAACTGAAAAGAAATGTAATCACAGATATCTAACAGATTCATCAAGTATTGTAGGGTATCTTTATATATATATACTCTGAAAGATTTCATCAGAACATTGAATTCAGGTAGCCTACTATAATGATGCAATATACAATATCATAATTAGTATCACCAGCCACAGCAGGGAAACGAGTGGCACAATACCTAAACAAGTGATAACATACATGCAACTATTTAGAAAAAAAAACAAGTTTTGATCAATCACAATTCAGAATTAATTTGAATATTATTAAATAAGGGTTTTCGATAGGAGGAGTAAAATCATAAAAGTTTTTGGGCAGTCATAACTCAACAATTTCGAATACAATACATTTAGATTTACTGTAATACGGATTTAAAGGCATAAAATATGTCAATTTACAACTTAATGGATTTTATTAGTTATAAAACCAAAATATTATACAGAAGTTTAAATTTTATTATTAAAGTCAATTTTTGTTTATTAACTGACACATGATAAAATTTTACCATTTTTTTTTCATCTGCTTATAGTAAAAGTCCTGAGTTTTTCGTCAGAATTAAGAGCTCAGACATCTGAGAGTTTTTGGGGATTGAATTTTTATAGTAGTTAGGTATAAGAGTATCATTCAGGGCAAAGTAGTTTAGCCCATGAGGATGTAGTTTAATGTCGAAAAAAGTTATTAATTTTGCTTCATTTAGAACAAAGTTGCATGAAGGAAGCGCGAGCGTGTAGCTGTTTGGTATAGTGGTTTGAGTAGCTGCCTTAGATCTTTGTTTGAGAGTTGTTGCCACTTCGGGGCGAGGGCAACCGAGACTCGTCCTACGGGTGTGTCGGATATTGGATTTTTACTTTGTCTTTTACCAAAGCTAAAGGTCTAAGTTTAAGGAAGTAAATGGTAGAAAGAACTATCACTTACGGAATTAACTCAACTGGATTGAGTCAAATTTTAAGGTTGTATTTTATTTTAAACTTTTTCCTACTCTCTCACTCTCTCTCTCTCACACACACAAACACGCGCGCGCGCGCAGAGAGAGAGAGAGAGAGTGGGAGAGTGGGAGAGAAACATCCTGGAAACAAAAAGATCGTTAGTTATAAGAAAGTTGTAAATATAAATTCATTATTCGTGTAAATATGTTAATTTTAATTTGTAAATCTCTATATAATTAAAATTAAACTTTTGTTTTAAGTAAATACCAGTTAAATTACGTGTAACACGCAAAAAAGAATATCACAAGCAGTTCTTGAAAAATAATTTTCAGTTTAACATACACAAAGTCAAATTCCAGAAAAAATAATTAACTTTTTTTACATGTTAACAGCATTAATATATATACCCTGAAAAATAAACACTTGTAGGACATATATTTGTTATATATTTTTCTCACGAAACATTCACTAAAGTTTATCTGATTATTAAAGACACATTTCCTTTAAACTTGAATAAAAATATAAATATTTTACTAAAGAGAAGCGGGTTCTTTTCCTTATTTGTACGCAATTACTTTATATTTTTTTAAATTCTATCATAAAAAAGAATAAATGCCAAATATTTACATTTTTTAAGGCACACTGGCAAATATTTCAAGAGGAGATATCTGAAATACTGCTAAAAATTTCAATTGTATAAGTTGTTTTGATACAATAGAATAATAATCATTTGTAAATATTTCCTTAATATAAATTGTTTTTTTCATGCGTAATCTTGTAAAAATATAGTAAACTATAAGTTTAAATACGATATTTCGTATAATATTTCTAAATAAAAATAAAATTATTGAATTTATGGCCCTCTTTTTTTAAGTTTTCTTTGTAGAACATTATAATAACATTAAAAATAAAGTTATTGGAAATTACTTGCATACTTAACTTTAATTATATATACAGAATAAAGGTAACACTCACTGTCACATGCCACTTACGTCACTTGTTAACCTAAATTTAAATAAACACAATACTAATCACAATCCTGCTTTTGTTTCTGAAACATTTCGTGCGGAAACAGTGGGTGTATCACTTTCGCAAGTCAATTTAGTCATTAACTCAATCAATATATTACTACCAAAAAATGATGCTGTCAGTTTAAATGTAATTGCTCAACAAACAATAAAGCAAATTTACAGATTTATTCCATTCCTGAATTAAAAAAAAATATAAATAAGCCATAAACATTATACGGTTAGGTCCAGCAGTTCATAATTTCAATCCAACATCGATAAGTACTTATTTACGAAAAACATTTGTATCAACACTTTTATGCAATTATATGTAAATAAACCAACTACAAAAATAATATTTTATTAACACACACCGATGACTTTGTTACATTAACTAGTTAACATGTTAAATATTTATTTACAAACAATAACAAACCATTATACATCCAGTGCTCAATACAAAAATTTACAGAATTACTTCTATTTTTTTGTTATAAGAGATAAGCAATAACAAATTAATTGATTTATCCTACAGCGCATTCATAAAGTCGCTGTGCAGTATGCTTTGGAATTATGTGCTGCATTCTGTTCTAAAACAGAGATTCATCTAAAACAGATTCTATTCTAACAGTTATAAAACCCACCGGGTTGGTCTAGTGGTGAACGCGTCTTCCCAAATCAGCTGATTTGGAAGTCGAAAGTTCCAGAGTTCAAATCCTAGTAAAGTCAGTTATTTTTATACGGATTTGAATACTAGATCGTAGATACCGGTGTTCTTTGGTGGTTGGGTTTCAATTAACCACACCTCTCAGGAATTGTCGAACTGAGACTGTACACTTCGTTTACACTCATACATATCATCCTTATTCATCCTCTGAAGTAATACATGAACGGTAATTCCCGGAAGCTAAACAAGTAAAAGAGAGAGAGTGTTCGTTATATAGGAGTAAGATATCGGACTTGCTACCAGACATAAAGCGGTAAGAAAAGAACTGAAATTTTTCTCCTACAAAGTAATGTGTTTCAAGAAGTGAAACCTGCACATCATTTCAAAAGACTAAATTACTGTAAATGGTTTAAACGTTTTACAGACCAAACCCGTAGGTAACCTTGACATTATTTTCTTTTACAGATGATGAGTGATATCACCTTCAAGGATATATTATATATTAATTCACCAAAATATACGACTGTCGTCGACAGCTAACCCTCATGAATTACACGAACAATCTTTATAGGAAGCGAAAATTGGAGTCTGGGTTGGTGTGAGTACAAAGCGCATTGTGGGTCCAGTTGTTTTTGAAAATGCAGTTAATAGTGATCGTTATTCTGCTGATTTAACTAAATTTATTAGACTCTTAATAGAAGTGAAATAAATAGCGGTTCGTTCCAACAAGATGGCGCCACAGCGCACATAGCTAACAGGTCAATGACTTTTTTACAAAATGTCTGTTCGGACTTAGGTTTCTTTAATTTTTACATACTCTTTACATATTTATATTTTGTTATTATCGTTTAAATTTTGGAGCTTTAATGTAATTAATATCATTTTTGAATTTAAATATCTTCGGCTTCGGTTGGATTCATTCGGATATTTACAGTACACTCAGCTCCTTTCGTATACATTCGGCTGCTGACGATTCAGCAGCTCCTTACACATCACTCGGCTCCTTTTGGATGTACTCGACTCCTGACGACATAACACGGCTCCTGAAAGACCAGATAGCATAAACATTAAACCCATGGAAATACACACTTAATATCACAGATTACACTTAATATGCACCACTCTCAAAGACTACTTCAGTAAGTGTCCAATAACAATAGAAAATCCGATAAAAATTAAACCACTGAAAACACTCATTCAGTATCGCAGATTAGCATTAATATACAACGCTCTCAGAGATTACTTCAGAAAGTATCCAATAACAATAGGAAAGCCGATAAATATAAAACCAAAGAAAAAACACAACCTACATCACTGATTGTAGTAAATTAGCAACGCACTCAAAGATTACATCAATAAGTACCAGATAAAAATAGGAAAGCCGATAAATATAAAACCAAAGAAAAAACACAACCTACATCACTGATTGTAGTAAATTAGCAACGCACTCAAAGATTACATCAATAAGTACCAGATAAAAATAGGAAAGCCGATAAATATTAAATCAAGGAAAGCAATTATTGTTATTGCATACTTACTGATGTATTCTTGGAGGGCGGTGAATATTTAGTGTAATTGCGTTATGTGAATATGTGTATTAATATTAATTTTTATAGGCTTTCCTATTGTTGTTGGATGCTGACTAAAGTAATCTTGAAAGACGCTGCATATTAAGTGTAATCATCGATATTCAATGTGTGTTTTTTTATTGTTTTAAATTTCATCGGGTTTCTCATTGTAATTGGATACTGACTGATGTAAAGAGGAAGGTAACACATTAAGTTTAATCTGCTATATTGAATGTTTTGTTTTCATTGATTTATACTTCATCGGCTTTCCTATTGTTATTGGATACTTACTGAAGTAACCTTGGAGGGCGCTGAATATAAAGTGTAATCTGCAACAGTGAATGTGTGTTTTCGTTAGTATAAACTTTATTGGCTTTCCTATTCTTTAAGAATGCATATTAAAATAACCATGGAAAGCGCTGCTTATTAAATGTAATCTGCCATATAGAATGTATGTTTTCATTGGTTTATTTTTTTTCGGCTTCCTTATTTTTATTGGATGCTTACAAATGTAATCTTGGAGTGCGATGCATATTTAATGTAATCTGCGAAACTGAATATCTCTTTTCATTGTTTTAATTTCTATTGGCTTTCCCATTATTGTTAGTTAGTTACTAAAGTAATTTTGAAAGGGCGTGAATATTAGCTGTAATCTGCAATATTGAATGTGTGTTTTTATTTGTCTTATTTTATCGGCTTTCCTATTGTTGTTGGATGCATATTATTATTGCTTATCGGTAAATTTGTCAAATGAAGAAATAACAAATAATGAACATACTTGTATATCTGCAGTCACACTTGCGTCCTAATGCATCACAAATTCCAGTTATGTAACACGATCTCAACACAACATATCCGAATAATTCAATATTGTTTGTGTTACTAATTTGGTTTAAAAACATATAACACATTTGATGTAGAAACGTAAGAGAAAAATTGATTCTGATATTTAAAAAATGCAGAACTATACAAAGAGTGTTTTATAAAGTAATGCCAAGAATTATTTTCAATTTTTTTTTTTTTTTAAACATTTGTTTAGTTGTATTATTTACGTATTTTAGTTTGATCTTTTAAATATCTTCGTGCATATAATAACTAGGCAACAAGATTTTACTAGGAACATTTTACGAATAAATATTCTAACCGATGAGGTTTCAGATATTTGGAAATCAAAAAGTAATATCTTACTGTACGGTACAGATAAAATTCGTACCCTGATATGTCAATTATTTTGATATTTAAATTGCTTACGAGGGAGTTTTATTCGTATGTGTGGCAGTTAAAGAGATTGTCTCTATTTTATTTTTAACTTTTACTACCATATAACTTTCCAAAGTAACCAAGTCCTCACCGGAGTTTCATTTTAACTTTAATTATATGCATGTTTATTGCTATATATTATATATTATATGCTAGTAAACTTAATAATAAAATAATTTGTAATTGAAATTTAGACAGTAAAAACAAAAAATGTTTTGTTTATCTTATTGTCTTGAATTAAGTTTGAAAAGTTTAAGCGTAGTAAAAACCATATAATAAGAACAAATTTAAATATTAAAGTGATATTCTAAAATTTAGAATAGATTTAAACCGACATTTATTACGAAAAATGTAGATGTAAATTTTTCATTTTAACTGTCTGGCTAATAACTATATCGACAAAAAAGATTTTCATTCTGTTAAATTCAAAGCATGTTATTTGAACAAGATGATGATGCTTCAATTATTGAAATAACTAAGTTACGGCGGTAAAGTTTTCTTGTATGAAAACGCCGCAGACCTAGAACATTATAATATATTGATTTTGTAACAAAGTTTCGTTTCTCTACTATTAAAAAACACTCTCATTGTAAATGATCTGATCACTAAATGATAATAGGATAATTCATTATCATTAGCATTACATTACACATTACAGAATATACCAATCAGGAGATTGCATTAAAAGATCTTGAACTTGTTAAAAATTATTTATTTTTGTTATTCTTAATCATGCATTGAAATCGAAGGTTTACTTTATTTTAAATGATTAATCATAAGTGTTAGTCTATCAGAATGCATTTAATTGATTTATAATGCAATTTGAAACATTTTGTGAAAAATATTTTTTTTGAACATAAAGATTTTTAAAATAAAACTATCTCTACGGGAATTATTTCACGTAGTGAAATATTATTTCGGTAATATTTCAACGTAATTTTATTAAATATTATTTATTCAGTGATAAAAATAATTTAGACTGTGAAAATCGGCTTGCAGAAGGCGGTAGTAAAAAATTCAATATACCCTGTTAATAATCTGATTTTGCTTGTAAATAATATGAGGTGGGTTTAAAAGAAAGTACTTCTCAGTGCAAGTACAAATTAAAGGCAACAGCAGTTCCGAATACATGATGAAGGCAACGAATTATAAAGCCGATAATACCATTAACACTACGAGACGCAACTTTAGCGAACCTTTGTATAGAAGTATACAGAAGGGACAATGAATTACACCAAATATTCTCCAGACACACGATGGCTTGAATTTGAATGAATCTCGCTAAGTTAGTTTAACGAATAATTCTTCTACGTTTACCGAAAATTCTAAAACTAGATTGATTTATTTTGAAACGTATTCTGAAAGGATGTTAAAATGACACGAATAAGTGTTATTTAAAGTATACTAAAAGTAAGAAATCATTATTTCAGCAAGCAAAATAATGTTATTTTGAAGTTACTTAAAATAAAAACGTGCATCTCTTATCGTCACAAATGGCTTTAATTGTTTTTTTTTTTTAATTTGGAAAATTACATACGAATCAATAAACAAATTTAAACTAAACATTAATTTATTGTTCAGTAATAACGGAGTAAAAATTGTGTGTGTGTGTGCGCGCGCGCGTGCACACACACACACACACACAAACACATAAATAAAAATACAAAAACTAATCAAAAATTTAGTTCAAAATAATAGCTTAAATGGTTCAACAAAAATATCATACCAAAAAAAAGTAAATAAACTTAAAAATGTAAACAAAGGACAACACAAAAATCTTTTTACATTTTGTAAAGATGAACGTACCGGCTTTAACTTTTAGTCACACAAGAAGAACGCCACTTTCCATAATAGTAGGATTTCAGTTTTTCTCAGAATTTTTCTGTTTTACGTTGGATATCATCAAAATTACGGGAAATACAGTTCTGGGATCTAGTTTCTTAGATTTTCCAGGTAAAAAAAGATAAGAAACCGGGTATGGAAGATCCCGTAAACTAACTTAAAAAACATAACATAATATGTGTTAGACGAAATACGTGTAAACAAAACGTATTAGATGTTATTTGTTGATTGAGTAGTTAAAGATTGTAATGAATATTTTTATTAATTAGTTTACCAATAATATAACGCCTTAAAAATTTCATTATGATCTCATTTCACCCGGGGAACTGAAATCCGGGTGAAGTTTTTCGCTAGCCGTATGAACTTTTTTCCTTACTATATATAGGAACTGTTTCCTGAATAGGAAACAGTTCCAAAATTATTTCCCCTTCATCCTACATTACCTATATTTTAAATAAAAGTTATTTAATAAAAATGTATTAAAAAACTTTTTTTTAAATTTTAAAGTCCTTGTAAAAAAATACAATATTTAATTCTGAAAAATGAAGGTAAGTAGAAAAATCCTGTTTCATTAAAAACTTTATTTCTTAATTACATTTCAATTTTTGGGCAAAAAAAATTCTAAGTAAAAGAAACCGTTAAAATAATTCTGTAATAAACTAAAAATTGTATCCAGATTTTTAAAGCCATAAATCTTTCAACGGATAAAATTTATGATATCTAAAACATTGTTTGGTATTTTAAAGAAGTTTGTCGCTATAAGAGATTTGAAAAACAAAGTTTAAAGAATTACAATGGTTATGACTGTAATAAGAATATTGAAATAGATCAGGAAACAAAATATTTTTGCAAAAGTTATCTTCTCTCTGATACAAATACAGGATGTCTGAATTTCTAGAGTAGAAAATCGAACACAATAACTTAAGAGATAAACTTGTAGTAAATGCATTGAATCAAATAATTCTAGGAACGGTATCTCGTTTTAAATTACACACAGACGAATAGACAAGTTTCAGACATCCTGGCTACAGCGTTTATTGGTATAAGTATATTTGAATATTATACATACATATGCAAACACGTATATAAAAAAGTCAAACTATATAGAAATCTCATCACATAAAGCATCTTGTTTAATTCAATTTTTTGTATCGTAAGCGGTGTAAAACATGTGTTTCCATTTGCGTAAATACCTTGTGTACGTAATACGTTGATAAAAAAATCAACTAAATATAAATTTAAAAAAACCGTTGTTTACATAATATAATTCAGAAAAAAAAACCAGAATATACAGAAATAAAACCAGGAATTTGTTTCACCAGAAAAGAAATTGCTACAACGTAAAGTTAGCATTTACAATGATTAATACTGTTATTATGGTTGTTGAACTGTGATTCAAACTGAAATTATCGCTAACGGCTTTACCGAATTAGAAAGATACATTGACAACATGGCAAAACCGTTTTTTTTAACCTTTATTCTCAAATTACCACAGTACTATACAGAACAAGGAAACAATGATATTTCAGAAGTAACACCAACAAACAACAGTGAAATGGCATAGAAATAGAAACATAATATTTACAATTATATATATATATATATATATACATACCAGCATTCCCGTCGCGGCTTCGCTCGCTCTATACAGTTACTTGCGTTTCCCGTCGCGGTCAGGAGATGTATAGCCGGTCAGGTCTGCTCCCTGGAAACTGGAAACCTTTGTGTTCATTAAACCCATGCTTGTTACAATAATAATGATAAATAAGAATTAAAATCTGTTCAGTTTATAAAATCGATCAGTGCATCATAATTTCTTCAGAGCAACAATTTGGTCAGTACAGGACCCACTAATTGGATTTTAGATTTCCTGTCGCGGCTTCGCTTGCGAAATACACGATCAAAATTGCAAACATAAATGACCATTACAATGTTGCAAAGTCTCATCAAGATTGATTCAATAACAATAGCATAAAACGATGATAATGTAAAAAAACACAATTGATGTTTTTTTTACTCCCTAAAATATTAAAATGATAAAAACCCAAAAATGTTTTTTTTAATATTTATCTGAAAAGTATTCGCAAACCCAAATAGAATGAATATCTCGTTGAATAAATAGCCAGAAATAAGGAAAATTTTCAATTATTGTCCGAAATATTTTTTTACCTTTCTTCCCCCCTTAAAGGTCGAATTTCAAAAAATTTAGTAATGATTTTTAGAAACTCACATGATTCAACGCACCAATAATCAAGTTGATATCTTAATTTGTTGCACAGAAATTCAAAAACTAGTAAAATTTAATATTACTCCCATTTTAACTCTTTAAACTCGGAATTTCAAGAAATCCTTTCTTAGTGTGCACTTTCACCTAAGAAGAACGTGTATATACAAATTTTCATCAATTTAGCTTCAGTAGCTTTTGTTGGACGTTGATTATGAATCACTCACGACATGTTCTAAATATTAATGGAGAAAAATCACTATTCTTTTCTTTTTATCATCTTTTAATAAAATCTGATTCTTTATCTGACATCTCATCAGCGATTATTCTTGTAATCAGATAACATGG
Source organism: Lycorma delicatula (assembly GCF_047948215.1). NCBI lineage: Eukaryota > Metazoa > Arthropoda > Insecta > Hemiptera > Fulgoridae > Lycorma > Lycorma delicatula. The sequence goes on from NC_134458.1 coordinate 184,257,665, forward strand.
AATAAAATCTTTATACTTGTTGAAGGATCTTCCATAAAAAGGAGCTTAGAACGAAACGCTTAATCGAATTTAAAGAAGTGATAAATAATGTGGTGGAATTCTAAATGGAATATTTTGATTAACTTTAAATTATTTATTTTTTTAGCGCAACAAAAAACTGAATATATAGATTCAACTTTGTTTTAGAACAGTATTTTTAATATAGTAATGATTTTTATTTTAAACAAATTTATAATTTTCAACGAAAAAACTCGCGTAATTTTAAGGTAACGCGTTTCGTTTTAATATGGTGTTTTTAGGTAAGCAGTTGTTCTAGATGAAGCCCGTAAAAGCAAACTGTGGTATATTGAGGTGTAGACGTACAAGTATTATTCAATATTGGTAATGGAATCATATTTTAGGGATAGTTAGTGTGATATGTGCAAATTTTTCTGGCATAATCTTCCAGTTACCAAGACATTTTTCCATATTGTAAATGGTATTGTAAATTTAAGATAGATATTTCATAAATTGATTGGTTGATGTTGTAATTATATTGTTTGTGTGGTTAGCGTAAATTTCTTTTAGTATTATTATGAATAACACGGAAGTTCAAAAAGTAGATTGAGTAGAGAATGGATGAGAATAATTATTCTTCTAGGACATCTATTTCAGTTTCTTTATATCAAAATAAGCTGTATCATGCTTCAAAAAACGGATCTGTCTACCAAAAAACAAATTAAAATAAAATAAGGACAAAAAGTAATTCGATATATGAAGAAAATTAATTGCTGATATACAAAAAACCACTTTCATTATAATTAAAAATAATTTAAAAAACACTGCGCACGCGCGCACAGACACACAAGACTATGGTACACACAAATTACGGTAGAGATGTAGATACATTTTTTTTTTTACCAATTTCATTATTTATGTTTAATAAAGTAAACAAAGACAGTTTTTTTTGTGACTGCATCATTTCTTTTCACCCCCTGGAGCCGGACACCCAACTAAGCCTTAACACAGCAGCTCCAGAGGGTACCTTCGCCTCAACCTGCCTCGTCGAGAACTAATGTTTCCCCCAGGCAGCCGTGACTTGGTCTTTTGGTGATATGTCATGCCTCTAATGACCCCAAGGGGATCCCCCACCGGGACTCCGGCCTTTATGCCTTGCCTCTAGTGAGAAGCCCGCGGATGGATTCCTCACCGGGACTACGATCTTACTTTATCCCTAAAATCCGAAGCCACGTGGGGTTCCCGTCCAATTATCGATGGTGGAACACCTAAGCGGCCCACCTCTCTTGGACGGGGCTGTTCCAACCCTAAATTCTCCAAAAGTGTAGACGACAGGATTCATTTCCAGCCACCGGCCCTGCATCCACAGCCCCCAAGAGCGTGCTCACAGGCATTGCAGTGCGAACACTTAGCCTCCGTTGGACAGTCCTTACGGAGATGTTCGTCAGCCCCAAAAGTGAAACATCGTCCTCTTCTGTCAGGACCGCCGCAGGTTCGTGCCCAATATCGATACCAACGTTCTCTTCGGAAAAAAAAAAAAAAAAAAACCTCGGACCCCGGACCCCGGACCTCCGGAACACTCGACAAGGCAACCACCCGGCTCTAATTGGCAAAACTTCAATAATTTTGTCGCCAGCAGAGGAGGAACCACCACCGTTGCCACTTTTGTTTCGCCATATGACGCCCTCAGGAAGAGGACATCGATAGTAACCGAATCACCAACAGCCTTGCGCATCTCACGAACCAAACACTCCTAAGGTAAGGGCGTCAACGTCCTTAATGAGTAAGTGTACCCACCGAACTCCCCATGGTGACCATGGGGCCTTCAACCTTGTCCAATATTTGTTGCCTTAACATAGTAGCCACTTGACCTCTGCGCGCCGACAAGATGTTCACTTTATCCAACAACACAGTGTCTCAAACCATTTGGAGAAGGTCCACATATGATCGTCCCGGCTCCTTTACCACCACAGTCGCAGTTGGGGGCCCAACTGATTTCTTGGCCTGGGGCGACTACCCTTAACCCTTAACGAAGACCCATCATAATGCATACGAAGTTTAGTAGAACTCCTCCAGGCCAAGTATTCCGCCACCTTATGAATGTGTTGCTTCATCTTCCCTTGAGGCCCAAAAAGCAATCTCTAGGATTTACAGTCAACGCTAACCTGGCGGACTCCACGATACAAGAGAACAACCGCTCCTTAGTATCGGAAGAATCAACTGCTATCACGATGTTCATTCCACCCACTGGTACCGCCCCACCAGCCAGATCCTTGGCCCGAGTACTACCAGCGACTACCTCGCCCTCCCGCAGCGAGCCTGACCGGAGCATCGGCCCCGCCCAGGGAATCTCCTTCAACATCTTTGAATCAGCCCAAGATTCCGCATTCTGGGCTAAGCTACCACCCAGGCCAGTCCATCAGCAACAGCAACATTCTCAAGAACTTCAGTAGCTACAAATGTCTCCTTGGGCCATCGATAAAGAATCAACCGAGGAAGATCTCCATCATCCACCCCCTTGTTCAGTGCTGGCCGTTCGTCAATGCAAAGGAAGTTTGATTTCATTAAACATGACCTTCTTTGTTTGGTAATGACAATGTTATAGGAATCATGCAGATAATGCTTTATCTACATGAGCAGAACTGCTAGTAGGTTAAAGAGGCTACCCAAGACAATTAAAACCGAAACGTCTAATAATTACCTTAAAAATCTTTCCCCCTTCAAGTAAAGAAGATTTTTCATTGTAGAAAGTCACAAAGAGATCTCAACAACTTCTATTCTCATTTCCATCTATAAAGGCTTCAAATGGATTACGTGCTCGAAGCGATGACCAAAAGATCAATGTATTTGCAGAGAACCTAAATAAGGCCTTTCAGCCACATAAAAAAAGGGGAAATGATGAAGAGGAAATACTTGAATGCTTATAGAACCCGGAATTTCTGTTTCTTTCTATAAATGCGTTTTCATCAACCGAAATTTCGCTTGAGATTAGGAACGAGCAGAATTTAAAGAAGACTACAGGTTTTGACCTTATTACGCCTAGAAATGCTATTTATGTTACCATTTAAGACTATCCTGTACGTAATATATCTATATAATGGCATGTTTCGCACTACTAATTTTCCGTCGGAGTGGAAAGTGTTGAAGATAATAATGATTCTGAAATTGGACAAACCAGTTCACGAGATGACTTCCTACAGGTCTATTAGCCTACTGTCTGTTCACTCTAAAATCTTCAAGAGATTCTTTCTTTAAAGATTGAAGCCTATTTTAGAGAAAGAACGTTGTATTCCTAACCATCAGTTCAGCTTCCGGAATGATCATTCAACTACAGAACAAATCATTCTTATCTCATTGAGTCGTAGGGGGGAGTTGTTTATTATTTACTAGTTGGCTAGGTTGGAAAGTACACATTAAGGAAATATATATATTGTCAAACGTATCCTCACCGCGAGTAAACTAGCAAATGTAGATTTTTACATTGTGAACTAAAACGTTCTATCAGGGTAAGACATACACGTAATCGGCACGGGGATTCGACTTTCAAGTTGGTATATTTTTATAATATTTACATCAGTGAGGTCACAGATAGGAAGAAAAACTTCTAAAGCTACAAGAATTTATAACCGTTAACAACGTGAAATTACGCCAGAGAAGTTCTCAAAGGCTTAAATAGAAATGTATACGCTCATCCTTCGAGAAAAATGTTAGGTCTCAAATCGGCTTTTGATAAAGTAGTTTATGAATATTTTCATTCTCCTGATTTCATCAAAATCTGATTTTGGGAACACATCCTTTATTTGACCAATTATTAGGTAATTCTAGACAGTACAATAGCCTATTTTAAATTACATTATTTGGAGCAAAAGATATAAGAAAAGGGAATTTCATGCCTACTTTTAAAACACTGAGCCAAATATATAATTTGATTGACAACTTACTCCCTGAATCTGAAAATATTCCCAAATTTTTACAGATTTATTTTATATCTGAAACCAACCAAACATTAGCCTGATAAAATATAAATCCAACCTTGAAAAGGGAACTCATTGAACCATTGCAAACTTTTTTCAATATAATAATGGTTTCGTACAGAGCTTCAAGCGTAATCTTGAGTCGAGAACTACTAATTCATTAAATATCCTGAAATTGATTACTCATGCAGACCAAATTCCGACAAGTCTACATAGAGGCCGATGAAATGCACCTAAAACTGATGAAGTGTATTATTAGCAACCAAAGACAAAGGTCCAAGGGATACTATGTTACATGATCTTAATGGTCGATTACTACTCGTTTCTAAGTTTCATCGTTTTTACGATCCGTTACTGTAATATAATATAAAGAAGAAGTATAATTTATCTAGAAGTTTAATATTTCGCTTCATGAAATTTTTTTTATTGAAATATTATTCATTTAAATTAAACTATTTTATCCGGTAATTTATGAATTTCAATAACATGAAAGCAACACCCGACTCATAATTACTAAAAAATTACTTCCAATTTTTAAAGAATTTTATACGTATATAGCGCGAGTGAACCGCCATGGGGAATGCTAGTAATTTAAATAAAAAAAAGAAGACAGTAGCATAAAAGCAGGATTTAAACAAAAAACGTTTTTAAACAATTAAAAAAAAATTAATCTGTAATCTAGTTCACAAGATATAAATTACAGTAAATAAGTAGTAAAATTATCACTGAAATGTAACAATTACTTTCCAATAAAAGGTAATAGAAATTCGTTTCCTGTACATAAACTAAAAAACTATTTAAGTAAAAGTCTATCTTCCCCTACTGTGTGTATATTACACTTTGTTTTACACGTAAAGGGTTATATAAAATGCTCCTTTAGAGGAATCTTAAGTAACGATGTAATCTTAATCCAAAAAACTAAACTAAAAACTGTCTGTTATTTCTCTGATAGCAATGATATTTTTTTACGACCAATCCAAGTGTTGGCCTCGGTGGGGTAATTTGTAGGGTTGAATATCACCTGCATTCCGTTTAGCTCAATGAAGAAGGAATATAAGATGCCGGTCAGGCTGGAATTTTTTATAGTTACGAAATTTCAATTCCATACACTTATGTACAAACTTTAAGCGTTATTCACCAAATAAAATGAACTAATTTTTCAATCCTTAAAATTTTTTTAAATGAAAATTAAAATATTAGTTATATAAATAAAATATTACAAGTATTTAATTTCAATCCAATCAACAACTAAATTAGCAATTCAATGTTTATTTATCTGCAATAATAATAATTTATCTAGTTTTTTTTTTACCTCAGATTTCGTTTATTTACAATCGGTTCCGAGTAAGGAACTACAAGGAAATCGTATTACATAAAATACATCATGAGGGGTTTCCAACCGACACCCTCAATAAAACGTACATATACATAAATATAAAAACTACGTACAAATATAATGTTCATATAATTATATAAACACACTAGCAGTGAATAAGACCACGTAGCTACAAGAATTCAAAAGGTCTAATGAAAAAAAAAAATTTAACATCATTAAAGAATAAAATAAGACAAACTTCATTTGTCTTCTTTTATAAACAAAGCTTATGGAGGTAAATGGGAAGAGGCTAGGCTCCTCATCAAGGCATAGAAAGATGTTCATCACGTAAATGGTATTGAACCAGCTTAAGAGTCGCTCAGATTCCCCCAAGTCCAGCACATGTATGCGTTTCAGTCACCGGACATCTTCACTGTAGGAGAATTACTGCTAGAAAGTTCAGATGATTATCTAACCGCTGTATATAATTTGAACCGAACCGTTTGACCTCTTCACGGACTTAAGGTAGTAGTGAATTTCTTGTTCCTGTGAACTAGAGTGCCTCTGTAATGGATCTCGCCAATTTATTCTGGAAGCGTTGTATAATCTCAATGTTACTCTTGCTCGTTTAACCTCATAACTCTATGCCGTACCATACATCCAAATCGGTTTTAGAATCATAGTGTGAGATGAAAATTCCGTCTAGGTGGACCCGCGGACAGTCACCACTTCTCATCGCAAACGTATTAATTTGATTATTAATGTAGTGCAACATAAACATTTACATACTGCAAATACTGAGAAAATAGTGTTTATTATTATTACTATTACTATGCCAATCACACAAATGGAGTAGTCTCCACCTTTCATTCGGAAGATTTTGGGTTTAAATCTCGGCCAGGCTTGGAATTTGTCAAATGATGCAAAAATGTATCTCTCATAAGTAACAATAACTGTAATTGCGGTAATATCTGCTTTTATTTGTACGAGTAAACATGTATGTTCAACCTGGTTTAAGTTTTTAAAAAAGGCTCCAGAAAACTTTTCATGGAGCTAATGAATTCTATATCATGTTCTGATTCATATTTATCTCTATGCTGTTATTTAGTACAATGGTGACCAAACTTTTTTTTTTTTTGGAAATAAGTCTGTTCAAAATAACTAAAATTTTTTAATATTTTTCTAACTTTTGTTGAAGTTAAAATAATATTTTTTACATTTTTATGATTAAAGAAAAATTTTTAATTCATTACAATATTAATTGAATCTTGTTTTACAGACTATTATAAAATTGATATAATCGTTCATAACACTGATAAATTTTTGTTTAAACACGATTTCCTAACCGTTTACTTTAATTGAAAATATAGAAAATATTTTTTTTTTTTTATATATATTAATATGTTTTTCTTTTGGAGCAAACACTCATACAATACAGTTCGTATGTGAGTGTGTGTGTGTTTATAATCTACTTTAGTCTTTATTATGGCTGTTAATCATATAAAGCTGTTGAAGTACAAGATGTACCGTTTATGAGATGTACTTTCTCTGAGAGTAATAATGATGATGATGCTCGTATAGTCAGACCCTTCTAGGGACTGATTCCCGTTGCCTTCCTTATTAAGAAATAAACATAAATTATTCATATTAATTCGCTGAACTACCGTAATTAAATGTGTGTTGAGCCTAAAAAGTGAGATATTTACTTTATTCAACATACAGATTTTGTTGTGTAATAAAAATCGGAACACCTAAATAGCAGCTCTAGTTACTGCCCATATAATGTTCTGGAAGGAGGAGGTAAAATAAAGAATAAAGATTATATATAGACAAATACTTATTTTCTGACAATATAACATTTTTTAACGAAATGGGACTTGAGATTTCTTGGAAACTAACAATTTCTAGAAATTTATTTTAGAAAATATCAAAATTTTCTATTTAAAACTAATATAAAAAGAACCAGAAAGAGATAAGAATAAAACAATTTATTAAGAATAGATTAAAGCAACAATAAATATAACTTTTTCTATGCTATTCTCCATTCCTTTTTATTTTATTATGTTAAACCCTTAACCAAAAAATATGTCCTTAATTTTATATTCTCAGTTGATTGTTTTGTGTAGTTTAATTTTTTCTTCTCTACAATTTTACCATCTATTTTTAAATTAAATAGGATTGGATGTGTTAAGCGCATAACCTAAAAACCCAGTTCTTCGTTTTAAAGAATTCTACACTACTCGAAAAAAAAAAACCATTTCACTTAAATCATTTAATTTTTCTCTAATAATACATCTAAAAAACTTCACCAAAGAAACTAACCAGAGTGAAGAAAACACGTCTAAATTCTTTAGAATATTTTAAATAAATATCTCAATTACAATAATAACAATTCTAATTCTAACAATAATATTTATTATTTTTCAGTTTTCATACAGTCCATATTTCGTTATTACATTCAATACACATACTTTAAATATATAGATCTATATTTTCAATTTAAAAAAAATTAAATCTGCATTTTCACGATAATACTTTTCTTAATGAATATGCTTCCTATTTACGTTAATTTATCTTTTGAATATTCTTTTATATTTTATTTAGGGGCTTAAAACTTATATTTTCATATAAATTAAATAACTTATAAGTAAGATAATAAAAATATTATTAATATTAAGAAATGGAGAAACATATTTAAAAATCAAATACTCGTTAATTTCTTAGCAAAACAGATAAACTATAAAGGTATAGCAACAAGGTTTTATTACCAGATATTAGCGTAAAATTATATAAGAATTATCCACGAAAAAAAAATTAATTTTTATTAAAGATCACGATAATTAGTGAAAAACAAACCAAAAAGAATCCAAAACATTATTACACAATAATATTATTAGATAAACAAAATAGTAGGATAATAAGTTCACTGAAGGAAATAGAAGGGCGCTAGGCTCTTCACTAAGGCTTAGTAAAGACGTTTATCTCATATCTGATACAGAACCAGTTTAAGTGCCACTCAGATATCTCAATTCTAGCTATCGTTGGGGTTTCAGTCACCGGACACCTTCACTGTTGTCTAGGAGATTAACTGCTAGAAAGTTCACATGACTGTCTAATCGCTGTCTATAACTTAAACCGAACCTTTTAATTTCGGGCACAAATATAAGGCAATCCAAGATAGTCGTGAATTTCCTTATTTCGAGCGAACCACGATCCTCTGCAATGGATCTCACCAACTTGTTCTGAAAGCGATAATCTCAATGTTTACTTTTGCTCGTCGTGCCCCATAACTGTATTCCATATGTTCAAACCGGTTTTAGAATTCCCTTGTTTATCAAAAATATCATTTTGATACTCTGACCGGGATGACGACCCCGGTCCAGATGGACTTCGGAACCATCACCCCTTCTCAATGCAATCGTAATATTATTTGAATTATTCGGACTTACTTCTGCTATTCTCCGTTTTTCTAGCCGTTCGCCGATCAAGTCTAACATTGATTGTATCTTCGTTGAAACCAAGTGCGGTCCTCGTTAACGGCCAGGATCGCTGTATTGACAGCAAACGAAGCGACGGTGACATCGTCCGGAGCTGAAAGGTCTGCAGTAAAAATCATGTACAGAGTTAAATCGCCGGCTTGAATGAAATCTCTTCATAATGAAGATGAAGATTATGCATGAAACACTACAAATTTTTTTTAAGAGGCAATGTACTATTTTTAGTTCTGTAACACAATATTTTATAAACAGGTATTCAAAACATCTATAGTCACATCAAATGAGAGAATATAATATAGTATTGTATGCAAGTAATTAAATATTTAGAAAAAAGTTAGAAACAAAAATGATAGAAATAAAAATGTATATCTTAAGGAAATAAATAATAAGATATCAATTTACGAATATGAATATCATTACGTAGATAAATGATAAATATTTATGTATCATAAATAATTTAATCCTGATAGAATTTTTCTCTGTCAAAGTTTTCCAAAAACATACATATTATAAATTATTTACTACATACATCATATATATATTTTAACAATAATAAACTGATTAATGAAGGAGTAAGTATTTGAAAATGACCTTTTAAATAAATAAATAAAAATAAACGATAAATTTCATATTTAAAATTAAACCTCCATAAATACAGAGCTATTAGAGAAGAATGTAACAAACTTTTAGGACATGTTCTACAGGTGAAAATAAAGAAAAGGTTTATATAAATACAGTTTCGGCAGTGTATCATTAGCGAGTGGCTTCTGAAGTGGCTTTTGCGAAAGATTTCACCTTAATTTCTACGTTTTGGGAAAATTAAGCACACTGTAACTCTTGGAACAAATTAAAGAGTAAATCTAATGGTTTTATATGAAATCTGACCTGGAAATTTTTTAATATTTTATTTTTTGCCTGTGTTTAATTTACAGTTTAGGTTTACCGGAATTATATGTAAATCTGAATACAAAAAAAAAAATAACATGCAGAGAGGGGTTTCCATTGAAATCCCTGATAGAACTTTACATGTATACATATTTTATACAGTATGCATAAACACACACACACACACACACACACACACACATATATATATATATATATATATATATAATAAATACATTCAAAGATGAATCCAAGGAACATAGATAAATTCAGAACATAAAGTCAAAGAAAACACCATAAAATAGTCTTATCAATCACACAAATGAAATTAATAAACAAAGAAAACTGTGACAAAAAAAGAACCAACGAAATTAAATGTTGAAACAAAATGAAGAATTTTGACGATGAACACACCCAATTTTGAGATGGATCAGGTCTCAAATCTTGGGGAACTTACGGATCAAAAATATACAGTCGCTTTAGGCGCCTAACGTCCTCTTTGTTTCTACGGGAAGTTAACCACCGAGCCAGTTCACATGTTTGTTCTGTCTCGTTTTGTACCTTATACTGAACCGCTGTATCTTCTCTCTAATGGTTGGTAATCCCAGATAATCGTATATTTAAGTGTTTTACGCAAACCGCGGCGCTTCTGTTATATTTCTCAACAGTTTGTTCTGGAATCTCTTTACGACATCGACGTTACTCTCACTTTTCGTTCCCCATAATTGGATCGCGTTGATCCAAATCGGTTTCAAGACTGCTGAGTTAATTTTTACTAGCACTATCAAATTTTACCGTTACAAGTATGTTGAAGTAAAAAAGTGAAATGAGGAGTTAATAAGTTCCTATCATTACGTAGATAAATGATAAATATTTATGTATCATAAATAATTTAATCCTGATAGAATTTTTCTCTGTCAAAGTTTTCCAAAAACATACATATTATAAATTATTTACTACATACATCATATATATATTTTAACAATAATAAACTGATTAATGAAGGAGTAAGTATTTGAAAATGACCTTTTAAATAAATAAATAAAAATAAACGATAAATTTCATATTTAAAATTAAACCTCCATAAATACAGAGCTATTAGAGAAGAATGTAACAAACTTTTAGGACATGTTCTACAGGTGAAAATAAAGAAAAGGTTTATATAAATACAGTTTCGGAAGTGTATCATTAGCGAGTGGATTCTGAAGTGGCTTTTGCGAAAGATTTCACCTTAATTTCTACGTTTTGGGAAAATTAAGCACACTGTAACTCTTGGAACAAATTAAAGAGTAAATCTAATGGTTTTATATGAAATCTGACCTGGAAATTTTTTAATATTTTATTTTTTGCCTGTGTTTAATTTACAGTTTAGGTTTACCGGAATTATAAGTAAATCTGAATACAAAAAAAAAATAACATGCAGAGAGGGGTTTCCATTGAAATCCCTGATAGAACTTTACATGTATACATATTTTATACAGTATGCATAAACACACACACACACATATATATATATATATATAATAAATACATTCAAAGATGAATCCAAGGAACATAGATAAATTCAGAACATAAAGTCAAAGAAAACACCATAAAATAGTCTTATCAATCACACAAATGAAATTAATAAACAAAGAAAACTGTGACAAAAAAAGAACCAACGAAATTAAATGTTGAAACAAAATGAAGAATTTTGACGATGAACACACCCAATTTTGAGATGGATCAGGTCTCAAATCTTGGGGAACTTACGGATCAAAAATATACAGTCGCTTTAGGCGCCTAACGTCCTCTTTGTTTCTACGGGAAGTTAACCACCGAGCCAGTTCACATGTTTGTTCTGTCTCGTTTTGTACCTTATACTGAACCGCTGTATCTTCTCTCTAATGGTTGGTAATCCCAGATAATCGTATATTTAAGTGTTTTACGCAAACCGCGGCGCTTCTGTTATATTTCTCAACAGTTTGTTCTGGAATCTCTTTACGACATCGACGTTACTCTCACTTTTCGTTCCCCATAATTGGATCGCGTTGATCCAAATCGGTTTCAAGACTGCTGAGTTAATTTTTACTAGCACTATCAAATTTTACCGTTACAAGTATGTTGAAGTAAAAAAGTGAAATGAGGAGTTAATAAGTTCCATAAATTCACCGTAATATAAACTGCATTGTTATAAATTAACAGCTGATTTACTCAACCAAATTTGTAATACATTTTTAAAGTAAATATTTCTAGCTGATTTGTTTCATTTAAGATAAGTAACGAATAAATATCAACTGGTATTAACTCTGGAAGTTAATTTCTTTCTAGAAAATAATATCAATTGATAGAGCCGTTTAATATGTTGTTAATTATTAATTATTATCAATATTATAGCACTATTTAGTTCATTATAAATGTAAAATGCAATAAACTTGTTCATACACCACGTTTTACCTCGTTTTATTGTTAACACGATTTTTCCGTCATTGCAACTTTGAATGCTTATAACTCGATAACAAAGGCATTAACAGAAAAACGGGTTTCACCATTGTTTTTCTTGTAAAATTAAAAATCGAAATCATGGGTTATATGTCCACCTTCGTACTTAAAAAATATTAAGTTTAATTCAATATGGCGGACAAAAATTAATAACCCCATGTTTTAAATGTAATGCATTATAATCTGTAATAATGCATTATAAGTTTTTATAACGCACATGTTTTTTAACTATGTAGAACCCAATTTCTTTCTGCCTTCAAATATCTGTGAGCTATGCAAAATAAAGCTGTTTCCATACTTAAATTTATCACCCGGTATATATATATATATATATATATATATATATATATATAATATATATATATATATAATATTATTTTATATATATAAAAGAATATGTTTAATGTGTAAAACAAACGTTGATAATTTGTGGACTGTAGAAATAAAATAAAACAGGTATCAAGTTCAATCCCTGGGCCGGTATTATGACATAAATAAAACGAGTAAGAACGAAACGCACTAATTTATTAAAGATTAACATATATAACTATAATAACAAAATACGAAAACAACTGTAATAAATAAACATTAAAAACCTACTACATAATAAAGAAACCAGAGGTGGGGAGAATGCCACCAGTAACCGGCCAAATCTTCCCAGAAGTGAAATCATTCAATAGTGAAATCATTCTAATACTAAAGTATATTAACAATGTAAAAACAAAATATACAGAAATACTAAATTCATCGTTCGAAACAGAATATGACGTTAAAAGTAATTAAATTTTACATTAAAAAAAATGTAACTATTGGCACATCAGGAAAGGGAGAAATTCCGGTTCACTGATGTAGGTGCATTTACAGCTAATTTCATTTAACCTTTATAATATTATTTTTATCGACAAATATACATATTCAGAGATAAAAAAGAAAACAAAAGTTGAAAGTAAATAAAACTAGTAAAACTGGAAACAAAATTTAAAACAGTAAAGAAAAATATTACGTAAATATTGGCAAAAATAAATAAATTTACTCAAAATATTACATTTTATAAATAGTCAAATATAAATAAAATATTAAAAAAGAAAAACTATAATAAAAATGTCGACCTCCGTGGCTGAGTAGGTAGCCGCACGGCGTTTCATGTGGAGTCCCCGAATGTCGAATCCCGGTCATCACGGTATCTTTTCATACGCTACCAATTTCCACTAGGCTAATGGCCGTAGCTGTTGATGCCTGCTCTTTCATAAAAATAAAAAAATAACAGAATAGTTATAAATCTAAATATAAATGACAATGAATTTTTAAATCTAAATTTAAAAATATATATTAAATCACTTTCGCATGTTTATGAAATTTAATACCCAGAAAATATTTATTCAGTTAAAAACATTCTTATTAAAAAAAAGTTTATCATAAATATTAATGTTATCAAATACAATCTGAGAAATTAAATTTCTCAAAAAAAAAAAAATTAATTATGTTTCATCTCTTTGCGATGAATATAAGCTGTCTTGTTAACAATTGTTAGAATAGGATATTTCAAACATGGTAACAGTAATATCTTAAAGATTATAAATGTATTATTTTTAGCATTAATTGCGAAATTAGATTTTGTATGATTAATTTCCAGTATAAGCACGAAGCTTGTGCAAGAAAATATGGGATGGAAATTTCTTTGTTTGTGAAAAAATTGTCACCCGGGACTATCCGGATGAATGCTGAGACGCTACCACTCATCTACGAAATTTTTGATGTCTTTTAGTTTTAAATGGGATATTTTAAAACATTTTTTACGTACAGTTGGCAAAATAATATTTAAACAATGAACACCTTCTACTAGGACAAATTTTTACTTTATTTATAATGGTTGTATGAGCATTTTTTGAATTCAAAATAAAATACTTATGTGATATTCAAGTGCTCCTTATCAAAATATTCTTCTCCATTGAAGTTCGAAGTAACGCATGCACAAAATTCTTAGTTCAATTAGCTACAAAATATTTTTCCTTTTTTAATATAATTATGAATCGTGTCTAAAATTTTTCACTTAAAAATATTACATCGGATGATTGATGGAATATTCAACTGAAAAGTATCAAGATAATTTATATAAGGAGCTTTTCTGATTATAGTAAAAAAAAAAGTTTTGTAATCGGAAATCAAAGTTTATAAGCAGATTTAGGACACTAATAGCTGGATATTGGCATCTCCATTATGTTAAAACAATACAAATTTAGTTTCAGTTAAATTCAAGTTGGGAGTAATACTATTAAACAAATTTTTATTACAAAATATCTTTGTTTTAGGCTAACACTTCGTTCAAAGTACTGCTAATAAAAATCATAAACCTTCATAGGAAATTATTTAAAAATGCTATAATATCACTTTAGCCTGTGATTTACGTATAATTAAAATAAAATGTGACAGTACAATTGTTTGAGACAAGCCAGATTTGATCAGTATCATTGTATTATTCTCAGAGTAGAAGATAATTATTTTAAAACTTTTTAAAAAAAATAATACTAAAGAGTTTTATAACATTTCCTATTATATCAATTATTTTTCTAATTTTATTAATAAATTTATACGAGAAACGGTGTTAAATATAATGCTGATTTAAGGTATTTAGGAATTCAATTTAGATGTTAAATCGTTAATTTTAATTAAAATTTATTACATCATATTTTTGCATATTCAAAAACGGACGTAAACGTATTCTGTTAATTCATCATTTAATTAATTTTAAAAATTGATATTCCTGTTAAAAATGATGATGTGAATAATAATTGATGGTTGAGACTTTATTTGTTGAAATTCATGAAACAAAAATAAAATTAAAAAAAAAGTTTTTTGATTTTCACAAAATTAAGGTAAAAAATGATTGCTGTTTCGGTACACAGTACCGAATCAGAATACTTGCATTCTGTACGTAACATCTGAAGAAAGTACTGTGAACCGAAACAGCTATAATTTAAAAAAAAATTAATTTTGTGAAAATCAGAAAGCATATTTTGTTTTCTTCTTCTACTTTCACGTCTAGCGCTAAAGCAGAACTATATCTGTAGAAGGAAAAGTATTGTAATCGGTCCAATTTGGGCACATGTGGTTTTCACCGGATCGTAACGTTTTGAAACCTAAGGAATCCAAAAAACTGGATGCAAATTTTCCGGATGTTAATGCTCGTATGTACGTGTGTTCGATATCTGCCTCTAAATCATCTTATATCTCCAGAACTAATGGACTGATGATTTTCACCAAATTTGATCAGATTACTTCTATATGTAGATCATTGATGCCATTAAATTTTAAATTTAAAAGGTCAAGGGGGTGACGCTGTAGAGCAAAGTAAACCTGTCTAATTAAAAAATAACAATATTTGCAAAAAAAAATGTCAAAATCGCACCATTACCCCAAAAAATGCTCTTAACTAGTGGCTGAGTAGGCATACTGCGTCAATAGTATCTTTGTCATCACAAGGAGCGCTAGTGTAGCACTGACGTACAACTGTAGTAATCGCCCGGTATGTTGTGACGTCACAGGTGAGCAGTAGAATTAAATAAATGAATAATATTTAAAGTATAAAAAAGTAACTCGTCTGCTAAGTCTCGAACTCGACCACCCGCTTGATTCAGTACCTGGTGCGTTAAGCCTTCGGCTACACCTGTCTGTCAACCGCACAAGCGAAATTTGTTGTAAGCTGTTAATTGCACTATTTTAGATTGCGCCGACCGTCGCCGCTACCACCACATCCACGCGAATTAAATACGGTATGTGCGCGCTTTAGTTAGAATCATTGAATTAAATAAATGAAAAAATAATATATTTATATAGAATATTTCAAATTAAGTTGTATGTATATATGTATGTAAGCTGTATATCAGAAACAACCCACATTTGCACGAATTTCCCGAAAAGCGGCTTTAGCTGCCTGACGGAAAAGTCCTACAACTGTGTTGTCAGCTTTTTTTTAAAGATGAATATTGAAAGCGGTCAAGAGTCTATTTTTGTTATAGATTTTTGGTAAGGGATGAGTTTTAATTAGTGAAACCACGATATACTTTAAATATAACCATTCATTTTTTTGTATGTTATCTATGTTTAATATTCGTTGTCGCGCAAATTTTATTCTAATCATATGTACACTTGCCCATTGGGCTTGGCTTTCGGTTAACTCGTCGTCGCAAATCAAATGTTTAATAATTGATTTTTGAAGTCTAAGATTCTCAGGTTAAATCCCTATAAAAATTAGTTGCTTTGATACGGATTTGAATACTAGGCAGTAGATACCGGTGAACTTTTGTAATTGGGGTTCAATAAACCATACGTCTCAGGAATGGTCGGCCTGAGTCTGTACACGACTACACCTCATTTACATATCAACCTCATCTCATTGGCGGAGAGAGGACGAAGTTGCTTATTGTTCACAAGTTGAACAGATTGCAACGTACACATTAGGAAAATAAAAAACAATGTACATTTAAAAAATTTTAAATCCTCTTATTTCATATCTCATTAAGCTAATATTTAAGTGGATTTTCAATTTAAAATTAATTCCGATTTTTTTGACAAATAAAATGCTACAAATACGAATGCTAACAAAAACGAACTGTCAACAAAAATCATTACTTCCTCGATGTTATCAGACAATAAATTCGAATTTCTCTTACAAAGTACGTTAAATGTTTTTATGAAAGTAAAAAAAAGGAGGAAAATTATATAAGAACAAAATTCTCTAGTCTAGAATAGCCCAAATATTTTACAAATAATCAATAATTACATAAATTATAAACAATTTTTTTATTTATTTCTAAATTGCAATGCACACAGTATTGCCGGCATAAAGGAAAAGAATTTTATAATTACTCAGTATGAAAATTTCAAAATTTTACTTCCTTGTACGAATTAAAGGAATAATGTGATCGCGAAAAATTTCGGTTTTCAGATTTTAACGGAAATATACATTTTTACCATCCCTGAATCCATTCTGACTATTTTCGGTGTGATGTCTGTACGTACGTATGTATCTCGCATAACTGAAAAAAATATTAGCTGTAGGATGACGAAATTTTGGATTTAGGAGTGTTGTAGCACCTCCCCTTTTGATTGCAATCGATTGAACCAAAAGTGTCCAAAAAAGCAAAAAATCAAAACAAATTTGGATATTTTTATTTTTCTTAACTGCAGTAATAAGCCCTCATTGAGAGCTTTTCAACGATATATCATAAGTGGTACTTATTTTCATTGGTTCCAGAGTTATAGCCAAATGAAATTTTAATTAATGAAATATTTGGCTCGTACAAGGGGAAGGCCCATCGGTTCGAATCAGACTTCATCTCCTTTCCTCCCTTTTTTAATTTAAATATATTGATTTATTAATACTTATTAAACTCTGACTGTAAAAAAAAAATTACGATAAATAATAATTCAGTAACAATAAAATAAAAAAAAATATCAGAAGTTAATAATGAAATAAAATCTTACGTACTTCTCATTTAAAAAGAAATGTGTATATGTAATTTAGTAGGCATACAAGTAATTCATGTGGTGTCCACATCAGATTTTTTAAATGTAAAATTGATATACAAACATTATTTATTCATTTAATTTATATAATAAGGAATTAATTTTTTTTCTATTAATTTTCCTTAAGATTCCTTTCTTTCTCTACAATTTTCAAGCAATTCAATTATTTATCTTTTTATTAAATTATTCGTATACCTATTTTTATGTTATTAATTTTATTATGCGGTTAAAAATATTAAAATATTCTTAACGGTTGTATTAAAATAATAAAATATTTAATTAGAATTTTGAAAATTTAGAAATAGATGCACTTTTCAATTGTTAAAAAATCATTATCAATAGAATAACGGGATTACTTACAAAATAAAACTTAAAACAATGTAAAAAAAATCAATAAACTTTCCTCCTGAATAGCCCTAGAAGGATTGTTGATATCGTAGAAATTAAATTGCAATCAATCTTTTTTCTTTCAACCTGGGCTAAACACAGCAACTTTATATTTATTATATATTTCCGGATCCGAATACCCGCACGGATATTGAAGACACATTACATTTATACGTTAATTTTATACGGATATTTGAAAGAAAAAGGATATGTGTTTGGTTCGGTTCATTGTTAAAGGTTCCTAAGAAGGGCTATATATTTTCACTTGGCCTTTCCAACTTTCCTTTAAGACTGATGACTAAGTGCATTCTGCTTGCGTTGAAGTATTATAAAACTATAAGTAAAACTAAAGTCATTAATTAATCGAATATTTGCTGATATTTTTGTAACCATATGATTAACAAAGGTAATTAAAAAAATAAATGTAACTTTCTAGACAAATAAATCAAGAGATAAATATTAAAAATTAAAAAACATTGCTCTTTAATACAGGATAACTACTAATGTAGGATAATTAAAGAGTATGCGGATAACAATTTTGTATATTTTTTAAAACTTTTTAAATTTATTTAAATATTTTTTATTTAAAAATGTAAAATTCAAGTTTAAAAACTTGAATTTTTATGAGTTTTATTTTAAATAATCAACAGTTTTTACCCTTAACTGCTTCTATTTCCTATGATTTGGTACTAAAAAATGCTATATTCTTTAAATATATTTTTCAGAATATTTATAAAAGGAATATTTAATTTAATGCTTCTTCTTTTTATTATGAGGAATTAAATGTTGGAAAAAAAGAACGCAATATACCAGAAGTAAGAAAATTTTATTATTAATTAATAAAATTACGAGGTAATGCACACATCAAAGCATCAGCAAGTAAAGCATTTATGGACAAAAAATCAAACAGTATCAATAATAAAAATTATCTATAAAAATAGACAAATATTAGAACTCCCACCAAAGTTCAGTAAGAATGTAGGATGTAAATACATATTTAAATTGAATTATTGGTTTATAATAGGAAAACTATTAATTGAGGGTACAGGTATTATCTTATAATACGTAAAGTTTAAAAATTATAGTGGTTTATAAGTACATTAAATTTATTAAATAAACTCATTCAGAAAAGATTATACGTACGGAAATTTTATTTATAGTAACATTTATTTGTTATCATAAGTAAATGAGAATATTTGAAATTAACTCGGTTTTTATTCATACATAGATTAGATTTTGTAAAGTGTAACTGGATTGAACATCTCAAAACGTAATAATTACTAGCATATTCTAATAAAAAAATAATAAATATATAAATACGAAGGATTATACAGGATGACAATTTACAAATCAAGTTTGTAAGTCGAGGACGGTCACGAGGCGGCTGTAGTATGATGCTGGTGACGGGTGGGTAGATAGGGGATATATAAAGTAGATGAAGAGGTATGGTTGGCACTAGAATTGTTGTGGTGGGGGTATACTGTGCAGAATAGCTGATCAATAGGTTTACTACGCATGCGTATTAAAAATCGTCCTTCTGAAGGTGAGAGAGTATCAGCAACATTATTATTATGTTATATGTAACGAAGGACTATGCTACATCAGAAAGAGTACATCAAAAAGTAACTAATTTCCTTTACCTTATCTTTAATATAATTGTATACATTTATCTCCGCACGCGCACGCACATAATAGTACTTCATTATTGTATCATCAATAACTTTCAATTTCTCCCACTCCTTAAATTTTACTCCCACTCTTTTTTTAACAACTTTACTTAGCTATATGAATGGTCTTAAAAGTTGAATGGCCTCCGAGTAAATGAGCTTTTTTTAAACACACAACTCTTCAATTCTGATAAAAATATTTTTTATGGTGTACGATATTATTTAAAAATTTTAATCAATATATAATTTAAAATTTTAATAAATCCAAAAAAGACAACTTCTGGTAATTTGATATATAAATTTCTTTACGCATTATAATTAGAAAATTAATTAAAAACTTATACTTAATTAAGAAAAAAAAATTGAGTAAAAATCAAAGTTTACAACTTTCAAATCGTATTTTTATAAAACATAAAATTGATTTCAACCATACTTATGAATTATATATAAGTTTATTGTAACAAAGAATTCTAAAATAATTTTGAATATCAATAAATGAGAAAATAGAGAATTTAAAAAATTTGGAATAACAACCTTTAAAAACACTTAAAAACAAAATTGAAATACAATTCTCCATAGACTTGAAAATTAATTGTTTTATGATTATAGTTACGGAAATAATATGAGTTATGTATAAAAATAAAAAAAGGATACAAAAGAAAAGACTAATATGTCACAAAAAGAGAAGGAAGAAACACTATTGTTATCTTTTACAAAACTCAGGAACTAGGCTATTTATTAAATTAGACCAACATAAATCAACCGCTGTCATCTATAATTTATACATACGCGAAATTCTATTACAGTTCTAATACTACTATTACTACACAAACACACACACGCGCGCGCGCGTTTAAGAGAGAAAGCTTACCTCCCAAAAAATTAAAAAAAAATTGATTTTTTGGATTTAAAAATTCACATACATCTTAAACACTTTCAACATCTTCGTAAATAGAATTTATTTTCGAAAGATAAAATAATGACCGATCGACTCTTCTTAACTACCATTTCCTGAAAATTTATGAAACCATAATGAGAATTCTAATTCATTTAAAATATTTTTTTTTATCTAAAAAGAAATTGAATAATGAACCCTTGTATGTTAAAAAAACATATTTTAATTTTGCACATATTTCTACCTTATTAAACGATTTAATACTGAAATTTGGAATAAGTTTTACTAAGAAATTACTTAAAAATTCGAAAAGATAAAAGAAGCCTTGCTGCATAAAAGATTCGATTTCAAATAAAGATTACATTTCAAAATATGTCAAAGAAATGGGAATAATTTTATTATACTGTTTGCAGGTGAAATTAAAGAAAACATCCGTAAAACATAATTCCACTAATATTCTGCTATATTTTTGGCTAATGAGAAATTTCCTTCTAATTTCTGCTTCATTATTAACATCTGAATTCTGATATTCGTTTTACAAAATTATGTTACAAAACCAAAAATTTGATTTTATAATCATAATTTTAAAAAAAAATTTATGAACTGACTGTAACAGAATTTCCTTTATATATCAAAGAACTTCATAGTTTATACCACTGCTTCCTTCACCAAGCAGTAAGCAATCTTTTTGCTTCTTAAAACTTTAAACTTTTAATTAATTATTCATTTGAACCATTATTATTCAGTTATTCGAGGAAAGAGATCATGTTTAGATTTAACTTTCTAAGCATTTGGCACCGTTGGTATTAATAGAGTTGTATGAATCAGAAGTTCCACATACCAACAATTTTCAAATATATTTCCAAGTGCTTTCGAAGTTGCTACTCCATCATCAGGGATTTCTTATAAGATCTTAATTAAAATTTAATATGTCATATGTGTAATTATATTAAATAAAAATTTTTACGTTCATAATAGTCGGTCGTCAAGAAATAATAAATAATTTATATGTTAATAAGATTGTAATGTCATGTCCGTAAGATGTTTACGACTGCTATGATACATAACAGATAATAAAAAAAAATTTTGAATTAAGATCTTATAAGATACCCCTGATGATGAAGTAGCAACTCCGAAAGTTCTTGGAAATACATTTGAACATTTTTGGTTAGTGGAATTTTATACAAGAGATCATTTGTTTGGGTTGTTTTGTGTATTCTTTCAATCCTATAGTTCTGGAACGACTTGAATGGTTTTTATGATGTACGTAAATAATGATTATTTTAAATTGCGCGAGTGAAAGTGGAGGAATCGAGTAAAAAACTATTTGGAAAAAATACACACGCAATTAATGTATTTTCTGCAAACAAAAGAGAAAGGAAAATTGTTTGGAATTTATCGATTGGAATATAAAGTCAAATAGCTTAAAAAGAAGATACACACAAGCGCGCGCGCGCTCGTGTATGTATTTAAAAAATTAAACTTCTTTCATTTGGAATATATTTAATCTTCCACTAGATTGTATATCGTTGCTAAATGGTGAAAATATTATTCAATTAATTATCAACTGGGTAATTAAATTACTTTAGTCTCTATTTTAGATAATTTACGCCAAAAAGATTAACAAGATATATGATCCAACAAATTTACTTGTGTAAGGATATCGAAGAGTTAATTAAATGTTAAGTTTAAATGAAAAGTTGTTAAATTAACAACATTAGGAATATTAACAACAGGCTAGAGGAATAGATTTTAGGTAGATTTCATAAGAAAGCTACCTATTGTAATGGGTACCATGATTCGACTTCCGGAAAATTTCGACATATCTTCGCGTTTCACATCCCTAGACTCCAAAACTACCATAAGTTCAGAAGATTATATATATATACTTCACTTTCTTGTGGACACGATAACTGCCGTAATTTTTACGACAATCACTTTCAAATTGATAAATAAAATATAATGACCCAAGTCTCGGTCGCGTTCGTTAATGGGAAAAATTGGACCATGGTGGTGGAAATGAAGCCTTTTTCGAAAAAAAAAAATTATCGCTATAACTTTCCTACTAAGTAAAATATCGAATTCGTTTAACGTTTCTACTACTCTTTGGATAAGGGCCTAAAACTTATATGAGTAAAGTTTTTCAATATTACCAACCATTGGTCCAGGGGGTGGAAAAAAATGGGGTTTCGAAAACAAAAAAAAATTCATATCATCCTTAATAGGCACAGTATCAAATCGGTTTAATGTGGTCGTTAGTCCTCTACACATTATCTAAACCTTTTGTCTGAAATAATTTTTGATGTGACCAACCATTACGGCAAGAGATGACCAAAATATTTCTGGAATTGTAAGATGGGGCTTGTCGTATGGTAAACATGTGAAACGTTTTTCATATGCAACCATTGCCGTATTGAGTAAATTTGAAGTTTTTCTTAACTTAAGGTGGAATTTTTTTTTTATCCCTTACTTAGCACCGATGAAATCTACCTCCTCGCCTTCCAGCGTGCCCAAAGGGAATTTTTTTTACGTACCCTGAACAAATTAATATAACGATTCAATGTATAAAAAAAAGAGATTGATGTAGTGAAACTATTTCAAATAAATGTATAATTATTAATTTATATATATAAACACGTAGGGAAGAAATAGTATCCCCACGTTTAATTCTCGTTCGAATCCAAGTCCGGTATGGTATTCTTTCACATGCTAAACTGTTTTAGAACATTATTACCTCTAGTATTACGTTGTCGTTAGAAAAATATCCGGCAGTAAAATTCTAGAAAAATTGGAAAAGTAATTCGTATCCTAATAGAAAATGAAAATTCTGTTTTCAGTTTTAGTTTTAGTGTAATTTCGTTAGGTTCTCGTATTCAATTCACTTCCAGTTTCTTCGACTTCTGTCGCATCAAATTTCTATTACTAAATTTTTTGTCTTAAGTGAAATATCAACTCATTTATGGCTTTATTCCGTTTCCGTTAAAGTATTTCTTTTCCTTTCAGGTGTTATTCAGTTATACACTTGTTAGGTAAACATTTACTGACATGCCCAACTCCGCTTTCTTTCAACATTATTCAACGAAATCTTGCTCCAACTCCATCTTATTATATAATTACTTACTTTGTCATGTGTTGTTTTCTCATATTCCAGCATAAAAAAAAAAATTATTTCTGTCGTTAAATATTTCTTTTCTTCAACTTCCACGTTGTTTCCACCGATTGTTACATAAAACATTAAATTGTGTCGAATGCATTATATATTTCATTTTTTATATCTTTCTATGCGGGTCGTAATACTGAACTTTCATTGCGTTAATCGTATCATATTCCTTTCCTTTATTAACCTTTTCTTTGACATCATCATTATTTTCCCAAATTTTTCAATCTCACTCTTAAAAAAATAAATATTTGCCCTTTTCAAACGAATTAATACCTCATATTCTATTAAAAGGGTACTCGTAATCGGTATACGGTCAAAAAAAATCATTTATTGGAATTTATTTTCAACTTATTTTACAATATTTCATGAGTCGTTTGATGTACGATTCATAATTGTATGTTAACAAATAATTTTTTATATTCTTTTTTTTTTTAAATTGCGTCACAGCTATCCTGTAGCTGCTTTACCAGTCACTGCAAACACGAGGCTTTGGATATATTTACTACTTAGGTGATGGTAATAGTAGAGGATATATCAGTGCAGTGAATTCTATGCCATTTAGGGAACACTGAAATTAAAAAATTAGAGTGTGAAGGGCATTCGTAAAAAAGACTAGGTTCAAGACTACATAAGTTAGTGACACAAATGAAAGGTACAAAGCTGGACGATGGAAAAATTCTTGGTGAAAGAGGCAGGCTATCAAAGGTAAAAACTGATAAACTGCAAAATTTTTATGACTTGGCCATCAGAAGAAACAAGAACATTTTACAAGGAATAAAGCAGGCATCTGGACAATTTATTTTCAAAAATGGTGTACGGACGAACATCCACGCCATGGGTTGTGTTCTAAAGGAGAAGAATCATGGTGCAAATATAATCGTGCAAAAGGAACTGGCTGTTCTTACACAAAACTTTCCTCCCAATGTCTGTTCTTGAAGCTATAAAGCCAATATTTCAAAGTTTATCTAATGAAGATTTGTTGAAAAAATATCTCCATGAACAGACGCAGAACTCCAACGAGTCTTTCAACCATGTAATTTGGAACTGGCTGCCAAAAAAAATTTTGTGGAAAAGGAAACACTTGAGTTTGGAGTGCATTATGCAGTGTCAAAATTTAATAATAAAAACATTAGCAAGTGTGAAATTCTATAGCATCTTGTAATAAATTCGGGGCTTAATACCGTAAAAATTATAAAAAAGATTGACGACGAACGGGCAACCGAGGCGGAAAAAACAATTCAAGAAATGCAAAAAAGGCAAGACAGACAAGCAGAAATAAAAAGCTAAAACTAGAAGATCAGGAAGCTAACACTAATGTTCCAGATTATGAAACTTGGCAGTTTTAAAACAGGTAACTTAAAAACAAAAACTTGTTTACAATTTTTAAATCCCGTTTTCGAAAAGTCATATTTTTATAAATTTATGACCTGATTATTTTAGGAACAACTGAAGATAACAACCTGAATTTTTTTTTCATTATTCTATATGTATTTATCTTTCAATACATCTAGAATTATGAAGATATGTGAACAATTTTTCGTTAAAATAATAACAATTCCTAAAAAAAATTATTAATTTATATTTCATTAGATAACTGGTTTACAGTTATAATTCTAGATGCATCTAATCTACTTAGAATAACAAGTATCGAGAAAAAATTTGAAGCCTTTTTCCACTGATAGTTACTCAAATTCATCTTCAGGCCGTCTATCATATATTCTTTTATAACATTTATTATTACATAACTCAAAGCATGCATATTTTCTGCTGCTACCATTTAATCATTCATAAGAAAATTAGAATACCGTACTTTTTCCCATTAAAACTCACAAACATATGTAGTCTCGATGCCATTTTTGTGAAAATATCTCGAGATAATTTAAAAGTATTAGAAGCAGATTAAAACACTTTCCTAACGTCTTCGTTGCTATTAAGTCATTAATATTCATTCCAATTTTAACACGTATTACATTATACTTGTACAAAATTAT
This sequence comes from Lycorma delicatula, assembly GCF_047948215.1. Classification (NCBI taxonomy): domain Eukaryota; kingdom Metazoa; phylum Arthropoda; class Insecta; order Hemiptera; family Fulgoridae; genus Lycorma; species Lycorma delicatula. The sequence goes on from NC_134458.1 coordinate 184,283,440, forward strand.
AATATTAATAATCAAGATCCGATCAAAATCATTTTTATCAACTTCTTTCAAAGATGATTCACAGATTCAGCAATACCTTTTCAATTTTAATACTTTTCAATACTTTTCCAATTTTAATTTTTTTCTTTTATACGACTACCCAAGAAGGAGTGTACTATATTTAGGGTGTATGTATATGTGTGTTTGTTCCATTGTAAAAGCTCAACGGCTGAACCGATTTAGATGTATGACTCCGCGTTGGAATCCTTGCATTACTGTGAGTGACATAGGCTATATAAATATGTATGTATTTATATATATATATTTATATACGCATTATATAGTAGTGGAGATTTGCCGGTTGAAGCACAAAATTTAATGAATTAACTTAATGAACTGTGAGCCTCTACTACTGTGTGAGCTGAGTTTGAAGTGAATGATTCGAATCAATCAAATGAATAATGTTACAGAAATAATAGAATTAAATAAACTCAAATAACATTAATTAAATTTAAAACATCTCTGTTTAATTTAGTCCTCACGAGGGCTTCCCGTGGGAACTGCGTGTGAGGCTAGAGTGGTGAGGCGATGCGAGAACCTCTTGCCAGGCATCTTTTACTTCTGAATAGGTGTCATTTATTAACGTTATCTGTATATTTTCTTTATGTTAATGACATTAATAAAATTGCATGCGTTCTTAAAATACTTTTTGCTGTCAGCAATATTTATTTTAGCAGTCGTGTTTTTTTAATTTTTGATATTTATCTCTTGTTTACTAATATATTAGTTTTGTTCATTGATTTAGAAGTGATAAAAAATAATTCACATGTCTCACCAAATTTGGATTAGTTTTAATTCAATTCTTGGTCAGTAAATTTTTTACAGTTTATTTAATACTTATTTTTTATTTTATAAATGTGTTTTTACGTGTATAATACAGTATTGAAGAACAAATTTAAAAAAATCGTTTAAGTTGAAAGAATAGAAAACAAATTACTGTTCATTAAGATGTATGAAAATTAACATTAAATAAAAAACTAAGTACTAATAAATCGTTAATTTTCTTTACATTTCATTAAATTTTATTTCTAAGAAAACTAGTTTTGTTATTATTTACTTTTTTTCTTGAACTATTCAGCACGTCATACTAAATGAGCAGAATAATTACACTGTCACATAAATGAATAGATATTTTCTGCGATACTTTGAATAGAAAGTAACAAGTATGAATTGTAAACCATTCATTAATTTTAATTAAACTTCACAGAAATACTACATCTATCATTTGCTTTATATTATTAAACTTATACCGTCATTAAGCATACTTTATTAATTAATTGAATTATAAATTTTAAAGTATTAACTGTCGTGAGATTTCTATATAAAATAAACTTTATCCGATAAAACCGTTACGTATTTCAATAAGTTTTAACAAGTTTAGTGAAGTCGAATATTTAAAAACATGAAAGTTTCATTAAACAAAAGCAGGAAAAGATGATACTAAAACTCTACTAACAGTTCAATACGGTAAAATATAATCCCTTTTCAACTGATTCTGAAACTTTTTTTGATTTCACGAAAATTGTTTTTTTATAAAAATAATAAAATGTTAAAATGATCTAATAACCAGAAAAACAACTGGAAGACAACATACAAATGCACACCTTTGTTTAGAATAACTCTGTCGTAAAATAACATTGAGTGATGTTGAAAACATAAAAAATAAAAATATTTAGTTATTTCACAAATGATCTTTATCAATTTATTTTCTACTTCTTAGAAACAAGATTAAAAAGGCTTCATTAAGAATAAAATACTGTAAAATAAATTAGAAATTAGAAATAAATAAATATTTTATTAAAATTAGTAAATAATATTGCATAATAATATATTACATAAATCAAGCCAGGAACGTGTTGATGTGTTTTTTCTTGGATAACAAAAAGGAACTATTTTAGAAATTTGTTTGAAGGATCAAGGAAAACTACAGTAAAACCTTGATGAAAGCGTGACACGAAACACACAATTAGTTATTATAAAACAAAAATAAAACTGGTTAAAATCCAAATGAATAACTTAAAATACAAATAGATAAAATAAATTTTGTAAAAATGAGCGAAATAACAAAACAATGAATTCAGAAAAAGTAAATGCAAAATTCAGAAGGCGATAATGAAAATTATTTGAGCACACACTATATTTATATACACGTATACGGTACTTATGTACACGTTAAATAAACGAGATATAGAAATTCATACCTTTACATCTTTTTCCTTTTTTAATTAGTATTATTTAAAATTGATCAAGAGAATTAAGATTGTTACTGTAAAAGAATGTTTTTAAATTCAATTTAAACAAATTGGTAGGAAAACTTTTAAATGAATCGAAGATTAATTAAAAATAGCAATGAAAGGGCTGTAGTATAGCTCTCTCTTGTAAGCTAGTTGTATTATGTTGAGTTACATTAAAATATTTCTCTTGTTTAGTTTGATTATTTTTAAGAATATGATAGTATTATTTTTAACAAAGATTGCACATTAATAAATATAAACAAATGGTAAGTTAAACATCTTTAATATCATTTTACAAGATTCATATGTTGCGCCAAAAAATAATAGATATTTTCTGCGATACTTTGAATAGAAAATAAGAAGTATGAATTGTAAACCATTCATTAATTTTAATTAAACTTCCACTTTTGCATCTTAAAAACCTATTCTGACTTTTTAAGGGATTCCTAGAGATAACATTGTACAGACGAGAATATACGTAGTCACACATAGTAATAAATACTTAAAAATTGTATGTTATTTATTAACGACAAGATTATCGTTTTATTAAGACACATACACCATCAACACTAGAGTCTACTTTTTAAAAAAAGGTGAATTCAAGGAATAATAATTATTAAATATTTAAATTTTTGAGATTGGGATGAATTTATTTATTAAAATGTTTCGCTGATATTATCATCAATATTTATCTTTTTATATCATCTTACAATTGACTGGTTTATGTTATATTCCACGTCTTTCTGTTCTGTGATAATTTTTTAAATTACCATATTGACTTACTACGTCATATTTCATAATTTAATTATTTTACATATTCCAATCTTTATATTTAAAATTTTTCAACTTCTACATGTTTACTAATTTCTGTCGCATCATCTTAACAATTTTTTGTCACAAATTACCAGATGATTTTATTATATTAGTTAAAAAATATAATAAAAAAAGATTTTCAGAAAGTTAAATGCCTTTCGTGATAAAATTACTAAATAATTTCGTAAATTTTATTGTTTAAAAGTTTTACTTATTAATATTACATACATATCAGGTTTTAGAAAATACAGAAATAAGAATGAAACAATTTTTCTCTATCATTCAAATACGTGTAACACTATAATCTGTCAACATTGAATTATTCGGAAGAGTTGTGTGTTGGGGCCGGTGACATATGATTAGAATCTGTGATGCAGTACGATACATGTGTGATAGCAGATATATAAGTGTTAGCTATATCTGCTATTTTTTCACTTGAGGAATTTACCATCAGACCATTATTTCTTGAAAAACAACGAATTTTTGTTATTCTCTATCGTAAAGAATCATAAATTTACACAAAAATAAATAGACAGAGTATATAAAAAAAGAACAGTGGGTTTGAAAGCTATTTAATAACTCTTAACTTTGATATACAACAATGAAACATATATAAAATGAAAGAGTAATACTTTTTCAGTTGTTTGATACAAGTGTTCAATGGGAGCATCTTCCTGCACGCCGCACATTTCCAACTGACAGGAGAGTTAGTCCCATACTTTAACCAGAACGTCTGGAATAATGGAAGCAACAGCTACTTCAATCCTGTGCCTCAAATCGGGTAGATTAGTGTGTAGCTGAGTTACGTAGACAAAATCATTTATAATACCCCGAAAGAAAAACATCACAAAGGTCTGATCGGGTGATTTTTGAAACATCACAAACAAGCCCTGTCATCGGGTCCATGCCGACGGATACAGGTGTTGGGGAAAACGTCTTTCAAACGATCCTGTACAGAATTCTGATAGGGAGGAGGGGCACGATCTTGTTCAAAAATACAATTCTCTAATGAATCCTGTATTTGGGGAAAGAGCCGTATGGGTCCATCAAAACGAGTAACACACGTTCCGTTTGCTTCAGCGATAAAGAATGACATAAACTTGCTGTCGGGATATTGTAAAGAAAACATTTAATTTTGGGATGTCCCTTTCGAAATGTACATGTTCATGGGAATTTTCTGACCCTTAGACGCGGTCATTCTCATATCTGTATATTACAGTTCTCAAGTACCGCGTGTTATGCAGGAAAGAATTCCTGGCATGTTCAAGTTTCCTTCAGACACACTCGATCGTCCCCCTTTTGCACAGACATAACGGTATTACAAATACTAACGAAGAATGTTATTGTCACTTCGATAATCACAATTAAACGTTATACGGTACGCGTATTAAACTGTAAATATAGATTCATATTTAACAAGTTGCAAAATAGAAGGCTTTCTGTTCAAAGTCACAATTTTTGCTAGTGTCGCTAACCAGCCAAAAAATAGCGAATTAATTCACAGTCATGCGTGTAACTAAAACTGTCTTTCTTGTTAGATTTCTAGCCTTAAATCAACATTGTATACCTCATTCAAGAGGTGTTATAATAAATTAAAAACCATGATTTTTAATTTCTTTT